>NC_057807.1:533272588-533452770 GCF_018294505.1 Triticum aestivum | reverse complement strand
AGCTCCCGAGTGGGAGGATTGCTCTCCACTCGGAGTGTTTTTAACTTAGGCGAGTATGGGGTCTTAGCTAAGCTCACGAGTGGGAGGGTTGCTCTCCACTCAGAGTGTTTTTAACTTAGGCGACTATGGGGTCGCGGCTAAGCCCCCGAGTGGGAGGATTGCTCTCCACTCGGAGTGTTTTTAACTTAGGCGAGTACGCGGTCGCGGCTAAGCCCCCGAATGGGATGATTGCTCTCCACTCGGAGTGTTTTTAACTTAGGCGAGTACGGGGTCGCGGCTAACCCCCCGAGTGGGAGGATTGCTCTCCACTCGGATTGTTTTTAACTTAGGCGAGTACGGGGTCGCAGCTAAGCCTCCGAGTGGGAGGATTGCTCTCCACTCGGAATGTTTTTTTAACTTAGGCGAATTAGGTTTGCGACTAAGCCACCCACTGGGGGATTTGTTTTTAACTTAGGTGAGTACGAGGTCGTAGCTAAGCCCCAGAGTGGGAGGATTGCTCTCCACTCAGAGTGTTTTTTAACTTAGGCGAGTACATGGTCGCAACTAAGCCCTCGAGTGGGAGGATTGCACTCCACTTGGGAATGTTTTTTTAAACTTAGGCGAATCAGGTTCGCGGCTAAGCCACCCACTGGGGGATTCAGACACAAATGATTATGGGAAATCAATCATTAAGATACTGCAAAAATCTTGTCTTTGGTAAGCAAACTGAAGGACTACTTATTACAACTCGTCAATCCGAGTGATTTCAGGTATAGAAAGGGCGAAGCAGCTCTGCGTTCCATGTGCGAGGCTCGTCCATATTCTTGGCTACGTTGTAGATGTGGTATGCTCCGTTGTGGAGCACCTTGGTGATGATGAAGGCACCTTCCCAGGCCGGAGCCAGCTTGTGAGGCCGTTTCTGATCCACTCGGAGCACAAGGTCTCCTTCTTGAAACGCTCGACCTCTGACATTACGGGCATGGAATCGACACAGATCTTGCTGATAGATGGTTGACCGAATCAGAGCCATCTCGCGTTCCTCTTCCAGGAGATCAACTGCGTCTTCGTGTGCCTGCTCTGCTTCAGCTTCTGAGAAGAGTTCCACCCGGGGAGCATTGTGCTGCAAGTCAGTCGGAAGCACAACCTCGGCGCCGTACACTAGGAAGAAAGGGGTTCGGTCAGTCAACCAGTTCGGTGTCGTTCTCAGCCCCCATAGGATAGATGGTAACTCAGTCACCCAAGCTCTAGCAGCGTGCTTGAGGTCGCGCATCAGCCGGGGTTTTTACCCTTAAAGGATCAAACCATTCGCCCTTTCTACTTGCCCATTCGACTGCGGGTGTGCAACAGACGCATAGTCGACCCAAGTGCCTTGGGATGCACAGAACGCCTTGAACTCATCAGAATCAAAATTGGAGCTGTTATCTGTGATAATGCTGTGAGGAACTCCATATCAGAATATCAACTCCTTGATGAAACTGACGGCGGTGCTTGAGTCAAGGTTTTTGATGGGCTTGGCTTCGATCCACTTAGTGAACTTGTCTACTGCCACGAGCAAATGAGTGAAACCACTTCTGCCGGTCTTGAAGGGTCCAACCATATCCAACCCCCAGACTGCAAACGGCCAAATGAGTGGAATAGTCTTCAAGGCAGACGCAGGCTTGTGAGACATGTTGGAGTAGAACTCGCAACCTGCACACTTGTCGACTATATCTTTTGCCATCTCATTTGTCCGAGGCCAATAGAACCCCGCTCAGTATGCTTTGGCCACGATGGTCCGAGAGGACGCATGGTGACCACAGGTCCCCGAGTGGATATTGTTTAGGATCATTCGACCTTCTTCCGGGGTGATGCAATGTTGAGCCACTCCTGTGACACTTTCTCTGTAAAGCTGTCATTTTATCACGGTGAAAGCTTTCAATCGACGGACTATCTGACGAGCCTCATCCTCATCCTCTGGGAGCTCCTGTCTGAGTATATGTACGCGATGTACAATACCGTTCATTCGGGCGTGATCACCAAGACTTCCATGATCAAGTTGACCACAGCTGGAATCTCAATCTCAGTCGGATCGGTTGAACTTATCAGTTGCAGGGGCTCTTCCTTGAAGGGATCTTCTTGTACTGACGGAGTGTGGAGATGCTCCAAGAATACATTGCTGGGGATAGGCTTCCGAGTGGAACCTATCTTCGCCAAATCGTCAGTAGCTTGGTTCTTGATTCGGGGTATGTGGTGGAGCTCTAACCCCTCAAACTTCTTCTCTAGCTTTTCTCGCTGCATTGCAATAACCGGTCATTGCTGGACTCCTGACGTCCCATTCCTTCATTACTTGATTAACCACTAAGTCCGAGTTGCTGTAGACCATTAGGTGTCGGACGCCAAGTGAAATGGCCGTACGCAACCCATACAATAGTGCCTCATACTCAGCTTCATTGTTTGAAGAATCAAAGTGAATCTAAAGGACATAACTGAGCTTGTCTCCTCGTGGGGACACTAAAACCACTCCTGCACCAGAGCCATTCAACATCTTGGATCCATCAAAGAACATGGTCCAATGTTCCGACTGAACCTGAATCGGCTGTTGTTGTTCTATCCACTCTACGAGGAAATCTGCAATTGCTTGAGACTTGATGGCCTTCTTTGCCTCAAACTTGATATGTAAAGGGAGGAGTTCAATCGCCCATTTTGCCACTCGACTAGTTGCATCTCTGTCATTCAGAATTTCTGACAATGGAGCGTTGCTGATGAGTGAAACTGAGTGGTCAGAAAAGTAGTGTGCAACTTTCTTCGTGGTTAGGTAAGTCCCGTAAACAAGCTTCTGATAATGAGGGTATCTCTTCTTGGACGGGGTCAAGACTTCTGAAATGTAATACACAAGGCACTGAACTTTGAAGGCTTTGCCTTCTTCTTCCCGCTTGACCGTGAGCACTGTGCTAACAACCTGTCCAGTGGCTGCGATGTAAAGCAGTAAGGGCTCCTTGCTGATTGGAGCGGCAAGCACTGACTGGGTGGAAAGCAGGGCTTTGAGCTCTTCAAACGCTGCTTTAGCTTCATCGTTCCACTCGAACTTGTCAGACTTCTTCATCAGTCGGTAAAGAGGTAGTGCCTTTTCAACGAGGCGTGAGATGAAGTGACTCAACGCGGCCAAACAATCAGTAAGCTTATGAACATCCTACACACGCACGGGGCACTTCATTCGGAGGATTGTGCCAATCTTTTCTGGGTTCGTGTCGATCCCTCATTCGAAAACAAGGAAACCGAGCAACTTTCTACCGGGGACTCTGAATGTGCATTTTAATGGATTGAGCTTGATATCATATCTTCTTAAGTTGGCAAAGGTTTCAGCAAGGTCAGTCAGCAGGTCGAAACCTTTGCGTGACTTAACCACTATGTCATCCATGTATGCTTCCACATTCCGACTGATTTGAGTGAGCACACACTTCTGAATCATGCGCATGAACGTGGCGCCAGCATTCTTGAGGCCAAAGGGCATAGTAACATAGCAAAAACACCCGAACGGGGTGATGAAAGCTGTCTTTATCTCGTCGGGTCCATACAGTTGGATCTGATGGTACCCGGAATAAGCATCCAGAAAGGACAGTTGCTCACATCCCATGGTTGAGTCGACTATCTGGTCGATGCGGAGCAGAGGAAAATGATCTTTCGGGCAGGCCTGATTGATGTGCTTGAAATCAATACACATTAGAAGTGAATTATCTTTCTTGGGGATGATAACGACGCTGGCGAGCCACTCGGAGTGGTATATCTTGCGGATGAACTCAGCTGCCAGATGCCGAGCCACCTCCTCGCTAGTCACCTTTCTCTTCTCTGCGGCGGACCGACGAAGATGCTCTTTAACATGTTTTGCCTTTGAGTCAACTTGCAAACGGTGCTCAGCCAGTCCCCTGGGTACACCTGGCATGTCAGATGGCTTCCATGCAAAGATGTCCCAGTTCTCATGGAGGAACTGGATGAGCGCTTCTTCCTATTTGCTGTCGAGTGTCGTTGAGATATGGGTCGGAGCAACATTGGGGTCGGTCGGGTGAATGTGAACTGGCTTGGTCTCGCCGGCCGACTGAAACACAGACTCCTAGGCAGGCCTCTTGGCACGCAACAAACCACTCGGATCTGTAGTCTTCTAGTATTCTTGAAACTCTACTACTGCCATCTGCTCATCAGCGATCTTCGCAACGTTCTAGAGACAATCCTCTGCTCTTTGCCAGTTACCAGTGACCGTGATTACGCCTTTGGGGCCAGGCATCTTCAACTTGAGGTACACATAGCACGGTCGAGCCATGAAACTAGCATAAGCAGGTCTGCCTAGAATGGCGTGATAGGCACTCTCAAAATCCACTACCTCAAACGTCAACTTCTCCTTGCGGTAATTCAGAGAATCACTGAAAACCACATCAAGAGTGATCTGACCGAGTGAATCGGCTTTCTTTGCTAGGATGATGCCATGGAATCTCATGTTGCTCTCACTGAGTTTGGACATCAGAATGCCCATCCCCCGGAGGGCCTCAACGTACAATAAATTCAGACCACTGCCACCATCCATCAGAACCTTGGTCAGTCGGGTGCCCCCAACGACTGGGTCGACCACCAACGCCTGCCGCCCAGGGGTAGCAACGAGCGGCGGGTGGTTGGACTGGTCGAACATAATAGGGTTTTTTGACCACTTCAAATACCTTGGTGTTGCCAGAGCAACCATGTTCACCTCTCTGTTAATTACTTTCAGTCGACCTTTGCTCCCGAAATCAGCAAAAATCACCAAGGTGGCATTAACATTGGGGTAACCATCATCATCCTCTTTGTCTTCCTTCTTATCAGACTCCTTGTCCTTTTCATTGGGTTGGCTTTCACTAATGCTCTGGATCAGGAGTCGGCACTGTCGAGTGGTATGCTTGGGAAGAATCAGATTCCCCTCCTCATCTTTTTTGGTGTGAATATGACATGGCAAATCCATCACATCATTTCCTGCTTGATCCTTCACTTTTTTAGGGATCCATGGCCCTTTAGGCTTCCCCTTGAACTTCCCTTGGTTCAGAACTGCTGCCTCGGCCTTTCGCTTCTGCTTCCGACTGGAATTTCCTCCTCCGGTGTCCTGAGTGACTGGTCTGTTCTTGCCACTCCGGAGTCGGTCCTCTTCTTTGCCTTTAGCGTACTTAGTGGCAATCTCCATCATCCGAGCCAGAGACATGTCTCTAGTCCGACTGAATTTCAGATTGAGCTCTCTGTAGCGAACACCTTCTTTAAGGCACAGACTGCTTGGTGATCAGATACATTCTCCATTGTGTGATGCAAAGTGATCCATCTCTAGATATAATCCCTCAAGGTCTCATTTTGTTTCTGCATGCAATGCAATTCTGGCAAACCAGCAGGTCTCTTGCAAGTGCCATCAAATGTTCTGGTAAACACTCGGGCCAACTCATCCCAACTCAAAATGCTTCTAGGGGCCAACTGATTCAGCCAGGCCCTGGCAGAACCTTCAAGCATCAGAGGGAGGTGCTTCATGGCCACCTCATTGTTGTCGCCACCAATGTGCACAGCCACTCGGTAGTCTTCAAGCCAAGTGTCGGGCTTTGATTCTCCTATGAACTTACTGACACCAATCGCCAATCTGAAGTTGTGAGGGATCTCAGCGGCTCTGATGGCTCTTCCGAAACACTCAGGGCCAAGAACACGGACCCTGCTTCCGCTGGGCCTGTCTCTATCTAGCCCCTCTCTGTATGCTCTGTTCCAATCGACCAAACCTTGAACAAGGACTGACCTTGTGTCAAAGCCAGGCTCTCTGGGCTCGACTAGAACTCTACGGTCATTACCATACGGATGTCTGTCATCATACCGCCGGGGCGCATACGACCCTTCCCTCGGAAGGGGCGAAGGTGCTCGACGGTGGTTGTCGCGGGTGTACTCACGATCATACTCTCCATGAGCTCTTCCTAGGTGCCGATCTTGGCGGTGATCATGATCTTCACGTCGCAAAGGCGACCCAGGACTGTGAGACGACTGAACAGTATCTACCCTTACCGATCGGATGTGGATCCTATTCCGCGACTGAGAAACGGCGGAGTTTAGGTCCCCTGCTGCTCGGAGCAGCGTTCTGATCTGTTCCAAACCCCTTCCAGCTTCTGAACGGGGCGGGTGAATAGACTCTGTGATACGCGCAACAGCTGCAAGATTATGGATCGGAGTGCGGAATACCTGAGTTTCCGGTGGAAACAACTGTCGTGGACGTCAACTGGATTCGGGGATCAGTCAATGGGCACGCTCGTCAAGATAATGTTGGAGATTCTCCAAACGAGTGCGCTCAGCCAGCGTGGCTAGGCGCACTGCCTCTAAGGCCCGAGCCTCGGCGGTCTCCCCTATGATGGGGGTCTGGATGGCCTCCACATTACGCCGGTGCAGCTCCTCCCTCTGCTGCGAGTTGAGAGGTTGGGGCTGATACTCCTTGTCGGTGTCAAAACCGGCGGATCTCGGGTAGGGGGTCCCGAACTGTGTGTCTAGGCGGATGGTAACAGGAGACAAGGGACACGATGTTTTACCCAGGTTCAGGCCCTCTTGATGGAGGTAAAACCCTACGTCCTGCTCGATTAATATTGATGATGTATATTACAAGAGTGGATCTACCGCGAGATCAAGGAGGCTAAACCCTAGAAGCTAGCCTATGATATGATTGTTGTAATGTATGTTGTGTCCTACGGACTAAAGCCCTCCGGTTTATATAGACACCGGAGAGGGCTAGGGTTACACAGAGTCGGTTACAATGGTAGGAGATCTACATATCCGTATTGCCAAGCTTGCCTTCCACGCCAAGGAAAGTCCCATCCAGACACGGGACGGAGTCTTCAATCTTGTATCTTCGTAGTCTTGGAGTCCGGCGGACGATGATAGTCCGGCTGTCCGGACACCCCCTAGTCCAGGACTCCCTCAGTAGCCCCTGAACCTGGCTTCAATGACGATGAGTCCGGCGCGCATAACGTTCGGCATTGCAAGGCGGGTTCCTCCTCCGAATAATCCATAGAAGATTGGGAACACCTGGATAGTGTCCGGCTCTGCAAAACAAATTCCATATTCCACCGTAGAGAGAATAAAATGTACACAAGTTCAATCTGCTGACGTATTTCGTGGCATGACGTCATGCCACTACCAAGTCTTTACTTGAATCGTTTTTTATTATACCACCTCAGCGCGTTTAGCGAAGCGGTTTCCTTGGCACGTCTTGTCGAAGCAGAGATCGTGTTCCCCTTATTCCAGGATTCTCATCAATACGGATGTGGGTAACCCAACCGCGCCCGTCGCCACGCCTCCTCTATCGAAGGCGAGTCCCGAACGGTCACAGAGACAGCTCTTGGTATTCTCCCTCTTTAAAATAGGACCAAGGCTCGTTTCTTTTCTTCAATCTTCCACCGAATCCTCTCCTTGCTCCAAGTTCTAGCACCCAGAGCCCCAGATTCGAGCGCTTCGGACCTTCAACAATGTTCGGCTCCGACCTTCAGGGCCGGTGGATGCCCTCCTCCGTTACGGAGGAGGACGTGCTAAAGCTGTGAGAAGCCAAGTACCTGACCTATGAGATTTCGCACAAGTTGCCCGCCGAAGGGCAGGCCATCCCCACCCCCGAGCCCGGCGAGTATGTCGTCTTTGTATCCCACCTCTGTCGGGGTTTAGGCTTCCCGATGGATCCTTTTGTGAGAGGGCTCATGTTTTACTATGGGTTGGAATTCCACGACTTGGCTCCGGAGTCCATCCTCCATATTTCCACGTTTATTGTCGTCTGCGAAGCCTTCCTCCGCATCACCCCCCACTTCGGCCTGTGGCTGAAGACCTTCAATGTGGAGCCGAAGATGATCGAGGGGCGTCAAGCAGAGTGCGGCGGGGCGGCCGTTAGCAAGAGGGCCGATGCCCCATGGCCCGAGGGCTCCTTCCAAGAGGAGCTCGGCTTGTGGCAGCAGGAGTGGTTCTATATCACCGCTCCGAGGGGCAGCAGGCAGAAGCCGCCGCCTCCGTTCCGCTCGGGACCTCCACGACGGTTGATGTCGTGGGTCAACCAAGGGCTCAATTGGGGTTCGTCAAAAGATGTGCCCCTATTGCAGGGCCGGATTTGAGACCTCCAAGCGAGGGAGATCGATCTGGTCGTGGTGATGCAGGTTATGCTAATTAGGCATCTCCTGCCCTGCAAACGCCGTCCTCTCCGGCTATGGGAGTTCAATCCAGAGGGACCACGGATTCTCCAACACTTCATGGGTACGACACCCGTGGAGATGTACAAGTTGTTCTTCGGACCACAAGTGGCGTGTCCGGAATTGACCGAGGATGCCGGCCTAAGCTGCAATCGCCCGGATACTCAAGTAAGTAGCTCAAAGTTCGGACATACCATTAGTTTGCCTTTCTGCAATTTGCCTTCTAACTCGTTAACCTTCAGCAGGAGTGGATAGCGCAAGCAAAACTGATACGGTGTCCGGCCCCCCTCCCATAGACCGCGCCGGAGCCCGTGCTGGTCAGAATGTTGGAGGTTGCGCCTTCAGAAGAAGGCGAAGGGGAAAACAGAGGAGCTACCGCCTCGCCCAAGGGGGCGCTTGAGGAAGGGGGGATCGAGAATCCCTCCCTCCAGGGGGAGAAGAGGACCGCCTCCGTAAGCGGGGGAAGAAATCTTCACCAGAGGGTCCTGCGTCCAGGGAGGCCCCGGTCGCACAATCTTCTCTAAAGAATCAGCCCTCCAGCGAGCCGTGAGTAAAAGAGGGGGGGTTCATTAATAAGAAACATCCCTATTTGTGCTTCTGAGGATAACCAAATTTTTTACCTTGTAGTTCGGATCTCTGACCTTCTCAGATGAGCTCGTCTTCGGGGGATCTTCGTCCGGAGATGATGGAGAGCGAGACGCCTCCGTCTGCTGCGCTGTTGGATAGGGCGGACGAGCCTGAAGTGTCGTTACGGAGGGTATCCCCGAGTCCGGCGGAGCCGGAGAGTTCGGGGCCGACTAGTGTTCGGCCGGGGGAGCTGAAGGATCTGCTTGAGAGGGCGTCCATCTCAGAAGATCACCATGCATTGATGAGTACGGTGATTGGAAGGATTTCGTCCGCCGAGAACGAATTGCATAATGCCGTCAGGAGTTTGCTGGCGGGTTTTGAGGTACGTAAAAATGACACTCCTTTTGACAGTTTTGCACATGGAAGTGCGCCCTGTATAGATAGTAGCCCCTGAGACTCGGTAGGTTGTCGAAAGCGACAGCGTGCCGAGGATCAAAATCGCAGGTATTAATCTTCGCCGTTCCTATGCAGGTGGCGGATCGTCCGGGGGCCAGCCGGACTGATGGAGTTGCTGAATTAATGCGGCAATTCGATGTTGCGGATGCGGACATCGCGCTGGTCAACAAGCGACTTGACGAGTCGCAAGGTAAATTGATTCTCCGCAGTCACCTATTAAGGGAGCTAAAGCCCACCTCTTACAATATTTATGCTCGACGCAGATGGTGTTGCTGCTGTGGAGAGCCTTCGGGCAGAACTTGCTCAAGCCAAGGAGCAAGCCAGAAGGAGTGATGCGGCTGCCTCGAGGGCGGCCGAGGAGTTAGAAGCCGAAAGGGCTGCGCACTGCCGAAGCAAGGAAGAGATGGCCGGACTGGCCGTTAAATTGAGGGATGCTACCGACCGCAATGAGGCTCTTGAAAAGGAGCGCCTATCGGAGCGAGAAGACCTGGGTAAGGCCACCGCCGAAGCCAAGGATGCCCGTTCTGCAATGCGGGCTATGAAGGAGGAGCTGCGTCAGGCCGGAGACATTGTGGCTGGCAAGCCTTTTCTGCTACGCCGCAGATTTACGGATCCAAAGTATGCCCAGCTTGGCCAGCTGTGGGGTCTGGAGGATCCATATATGGACTTAGCGGCGAGTGCGGCGGATGCCGTTGTGCACTTCCGAAGTCAGAAGGATCAGAAGACGGAAGAGCTATTTTGGTCTCAATTCCATAGTCCGGATCGTTCACTTCCGCTGACCGATCGTTTGGCCGAATGGGCTAAGCTGAATAGGTTGTTCGGACTTGCCATGACGGATATGGTGACTCATGTCTGGCCGGAGAGGCCCAAGCCGACGAGCTATTTTGGCTTATTGCAGGAGTTTCTTGGGGCGGTGCCGCATATCAAGGAGATGAAGCGGTCGGCCTGCATAGAGGGTGCACGGATGGCCCTTTCCCGTGTGAAGACACATTGCACAGAGATGGATGCCACCGCTGTTGCAACCCAGGGTTCGGACGAAAGCCGGTTACACGCCGAGCACTATTTTGGGGAAGTTATGCGTGGTGCTCGTGTAATAGAGTCGCAGTGCTCGAAAAATGTCACGTTCAAATGAACGTTTTATTTTGTAAAACAATGGTTATGATGTAATCGCTTTTTATACTTGTGCGTTCCAAGTATTGAGATATCTCCTATGCGGCCGTTTATGTATACGTGTGTATAACCTGAAAGATGGCAGTCTCCGGCTTCAGCCCCCACGCACAAGGTGCGGGGGTGTTCGCAAAAATAGCGCATTTTCACACTTAATCCGACGTCTCGGTCCTGTTGAGGAGGTGGTAGCGTAGCAAACGAGGCAAGCGGACTATGATGCTTTATCACTTTCACTTAGCCATTGGAGTTCGAGGGTGGGGCTACGATATAGCCCCTGGGGGCACCGCGCTCTCCGAATTCGGGGCGCGTGTGTGCTTGACCGGGAAACGGTCCTTCGTCAAAGCGGAGGAATTCTAGACATTCTGGTGGTCGGTCGAGTGGTTGACCAGTCTCTCGCTGTATCATGACAGTCAATTTTCGGCTTTCTCTACTGAGGTGCTCGCCCAGCCGAACTGGGGCACAATCGCAGTAGTTCTCCTGGTGCCACGTTAGCCGATGATACGGAACGTAAGGCAGCAAAACACAGGAGCCGGGCAAACCCAACATTTGACCAAAGACATGATTCGGACCTGATGATATAAGGCCTAACTCGAGACGCCGAACACTCTCTAAGGTGTTCGGTCTTTATAATAATGGGCAGAACAATGCCCTAAGCCCCTAGTGTCCAGGTACGGGCAAGGTCCTCTGACGCGGCCGATGCCAAAACGTCAGGCTCCATTCTGGTTATGATGAGAAACCAGAGGATTATAGCAACAAGAGACAGTAAAAAAGGTTTACGCAAGGTCTTAATCTGAAAAGAATCCTTGCGACGGGTCCCTACTGCACGTCTGCGCCTGTGTCTCCGTTGTGCCGTTATCTTGGACGGGTGTGCACGTTGTTCATCTGTAAAAGGAGAGGAACTTAGTTTGAAAGGAAATCGTGCGAAAAAAGTTATATGAAAAATATTAATAAGTAAAGCGGAGTCTATATTAGCTCGTTATTGCTTATGCGTACAACCCCTTGTGAAGGGGTGTGCGGCTAGGGAGCCCCTAGCTTTGTTTATGCCGGACTCGTCTAGCCGTGTCCGGGGTCTTTAAATGACCCTCGCAATGAAATGATGCCACGTGGACCGGGCATTTTAAGTGTAAGAGACGCGTAATGTGGTATGGCGTTGAAGCGGACAAAAGCTTCACGTCCCAATAGTGCTTGATAGCTACTTTTGAACGGGGCAACATGAAAGATTAGTTTTTCGCGTCGGAAGTTGTTCGGTGACCCGAACACAACTTCTAGTAATAAGGAGCATGTGCATTTGGCGTAAGGGCCTGGCGTCACTCCTTTAAAGGAAGTGCGGCTATATCGAATTTTAGTAAGGTCTATCCCCAACTTGCGGATTGTGTTTGGATATAGCAGGTTTAAATCGCTGCCTCCATCCATCAGGACTTGTGTAAATTGTAGTCCGTCGATTATAGGATCCAATATCAGAGCAGTCCATCCTGCATTGCAAACACTTCTGGAATAATCCAGGTGGTCAAAAGTGATTGGTTTTGACATCCAATCTCGAGGTTCCGCTGGGGTGGACCGTGCGAGACCCATCTTAGCGGGTGCCGCATTGTTTTTCCGTATTATCACATGAAGTGAGTTTACTGCTTTGACTTCTTGTGGCAAAGTCTTTTGTTTTCCGGTGCTCTGCTGGTGGGGTTTATCATCATCCTCGCTTGATGCGTCGAGCCCCTTGTGTTTGGTGTTGAGTCGGCCGGACTGTTTGAAAACCCAACAATCTCGGTGGGTGTGGTTTGTAGGCCTTCCGGGGGTACTGTGGATTTGACATATCCGATCTAGAATTTTGTTTAAGTTGGATAGCTCATCATTGTTATCCTTAAGGGGCAGTGTTTTGTTGTTTGGCCGCGAGCTTTTGAATCCGGCGTTGACCGCCGTATTCTTTGGGCTTTTTTCTTTATTCCGGCGCTGATCCTTTCTACGCCGTGATTTTCCGTTTCCATCTCTAATTTCGGATGTACTCGGGTCACTGGTGCTGCATCTTGCTAGCCAGCTATCTTCTCCCGCGCAAAAGCGGGTCATGAGGCTTGTTAGCGCGGACATTGTCCTCGGCTTCTCTTGGCCGAGGTGTCTGGCGAGCCATTCGTCTCGGACGTTGTGTTTAAAAGCTGCTAAGGCTTCGGCATCCGGACAGTCGACTATTTGGTTCTTTTGAGTAAGGAACCTGTTCCAGAATTTGCGCGCTGACTCTCTGGGCTGTTGAGTTATATGACTTAGATCGTCTGCATCCAGAGGGCGGACATAAGTCCATTGAAAATTTGCTCTAAACGCGTCCTCTAGCTCTTCCCAACTTCCAACAGTGTTTTCTGGGAGGCTTTTGAGCCAGTGCCGAGCTGGCCCTTTGAGCTTGAGGGGTAGATATTTTATGGCGTGGAGATCATCTCCTCTAGCCATATGTATGTGTAATATGTAATCCTCTATCCAGACTCCAGGGTCTGTTGTTCCGTCGTAAGCCTCTATGTTTATGGGTTTAAACCCTGCTGGGAATTCATGATCCAGCACCTCATTGGTGAAACATAGTGGGTGTGCGGCACCCCTGTATTTGGGTGTGCGGCTGTCTTCGAACACTTGGCGTGCTGTGTTGCTTCTTGGGCCCCTCTTTTTTGGCCCGTAAATGGACCTGGCTGGGCCATCTGTTTTCCCAGGTTCATGAGTCAGCTTATGTGCGGCGCCGCTTTTAGATTTTGGCCTATCATCTGGCCGTCTATCCGGCCAGGCGACCTCTTTGTTTTTTGACTGTGGGGGCTCTATGGCTTCCTCGTCAAATTCTGGCAGCAGCTTGCGCTTCGGGTAGCTCTTTGATTGGTGGTCATTGCCATATTTGTCTGCGGTCTTGAGTACTTTGCTCCACCTCATTCTGAGTATGTCTTCCGCTGTTTTGAGCTTCCGTTTTTCCTTCTTCAAGCTTCTTGCAGTGGCGACGAGTCTTCCGTGAAGGTTCTTATGCTCGGTGGTATGTCCGGCGTGAGGTCGTCCGGACTGTTGGTTTTGCCGGGATTGGGTTGATTATCCGATTCGTCCTGTTCGGATGGTTGCTTGGTTGCATGTTTGTCGTCCACTGGTTTGCCCTGCTCTAACGCTGGGTCATTAGGAGTGTTGTCTTTGCCGAGGCGGGGCTTAGGGCGGCGCTTGCGTCGCCGTTTTGGTTGTTTATCGGCGGGATTATCCTTTGCCGCGCCCCGTTGTTCCTCTTCATCGCTTCCTTTTGGGGTATCCACCATATATACGTCGTGCGTTGGGGTGGTCTTCTAGTGCCCTGTAAGCGCTGGTTCTTGATCGTCTCCGGCATCATCGTCCACACCATCGATGTCATCTGAGTCATAGTCTAGCATGTCGGTTAGATCGTCGACAGTGGCTACAAAGTGGGTGGTGGGTGGGCTTTGAATTTCTTCGTCGTCCGCATCCCAACCATCCTGGCCATAATCCGGCCAGGGCTCTCCGGATAGCGAGAGATGCTTTAGCGAATTTAAGATGTCGCCGAAGGGCGAGTGCTGAAAGATGTCCGCAGCGGTGAACTCCACGATCGGCGCCCAATCGGATTCGATTGGCAGGGGCGTAGGAGGTTCGGAGTCCGGCAGGGAGTCCGGCACCTCGGAGTCATGAGCTTTATAGGGGACATGGTCAGTGTTCGGCTCCATCGCCGCGGAAGTTGCAGCCCCCGAGGCGGTGTCCAGCCACCGGTCCTCGATCTGGGCGATCGGCTCCGGACTGAGGGCCGGAGCGGATTCGTGTGCGGCCACCAGGGCACTGTCCGGCGGCAGAGCTAAATCATGCCCATCGTGACAGCACGGCACGCTCGGCTGTGGCTCGAGTCCGTCGAAGATCAAGTCCCCGCGGATGTCGGCCCTGAAGTTTAGGCTTCCGAACCTGACCTGACGGCCAGGGGCGTAGCTTTCGATCTGCTCCAGATGGCCAAGTGAATTGGCCCGCAGTGCGAAGCCGCCGAATACGAAAATCTGTCCGGGGAGGAAAGTCTCACCCTGGACAGCGTTGTTGTTGGTTGAAGGAGCCATCAAGCCCATCGGTGACGACACAGAGGAACTCTCAATGAAAGCACCAATGTCGGTGTCAAAACCGGCGGATCTCGGGTAGGGGGTCCCGAACTGTGCGTCTAGGCGGATGGTAACAGGAGACAAGGGACACGATGTTTTACCCAGGTTCGGGCCCTCTTGATGGAGGTAAAACCCTACGTCCTGCTCGATTAATATTGATGATGTATATTACAAGAGTGGATCTACCGCGAGATGAAGGAGGCTAAACCCTAGAAGCTAGCCTATGATATGATTGTTGTAATGTATGTTGTGTCCTACGGACTAAAGCCCTTCGGTTTATATAGACACCGGAGAGGTCTAGGGTTACACAGAGTCGGTTACAATGGTAGGAGATCTACATATCCGTATTGCCAAGCTTTCCTTCCACGCCAAGGAAAGTCCCATCCGGACACGAGACGGAGTCTTCAATCTTGTATCTTCGTAGTCTTGGAGTCCGGCGGACGATGATAGTCCGGCTGTCCGGACACCCCCTAGTCCAGGACTCCCTCACTCCTCGTGGACAAATGACGGCCCATCGCTGCCACCATTGCCGCTGATGCGACAGAAACCAAGTGGGTTGTGATGGGAGTTGGCAATAAGGACTTCTACCGCGGGGTCACAGCTCCCGCTCTTGGAAAATGTGTCTGCAAAGTCAGTCGACAGATTGACTAGACCATAGTGAAATACGTCGGGCTTGATTGCCGCGACTTGGGGGTGACTTTCTGACGAGCCACCATGTGCTTCACCCAGCGCTGGAGCCACGACCGACCAGATCGCTTGCGGTGGCGTCCAGCGGAGTGAGATGGTGACGTGAGGGCCGATCGATATGGGGTCGACGGCTGCCGAAGGAGGACGCCGCAAGCACTCGCACAGAAGTGCGAAGAACCATGGATTGGGAGAGCCTCGACGTCGAGGGGGGCTTCCTGGAGCCAGGCGGAGTCATCGGTGATGAAAGTGAGTGCACCGAGTCGAAACTCGCGGCCCATGACCAAGCCGTCGCTGGAAACCATGTTGATGAAGATTGGAGAAAATGCAACCTCGCCGAAAGTTGCTAAGATGCTTTGCCCCACGGTGGGCACCAACTGTCGTGGTACTAAGTCTGACAGTAAGAATAGGGTGTACGTATGAGGAGGCGAGGCCCTAGCTACGGCGAGGTTGTACACACGAGTTTACTACTTCAGGCCCCTCTTGGGGGAGGTAAAAGCCCTACGTCTCGGTGCCCTGAGGCGGTCGACTGGAATATAGGTGTGTGTTACAAGGGGTGCGAACCCTTGTCCCAGAGGAGGTGTGGCTTATATAGAGTGCGCCAGGACCCCAGCCCACCTCCATTACAGGGGTTCAATTTACATTAAGACGGGGTGTTACTGGTGACGCCAGCTATAAAGTGTATTCAACGATCTTTAAGACTACAGAGTGAACACCGAACCGTTGTCATCCTGAGTGACTCTAGGTATTCTATACTCCGAGTGGATTCCTGTATGGTCGAATGACTCCATCCAGGTCGAGGGAAGTGGGGGTATCCGAGTGAGGTGACTAGTCGAGTGGATTGCACTCGATGGCTTTAGTTGATACTTCCTGTTGTGCTTTAAATGTCTTTTCTTCTAGGGTAGTGACCTTGGGTGGGGCGTATAGGTCAGGCCTATGACCCTACCCTAGGTCTATGGCATCGTCAGACTCCCTTGGCCAAACTAGGTTAACTGGCCCAACTAGCTCCCACCAACCGGCCCAGGCGCACTCTCCCTCTCCTCCCCAGTCATGAACCACCCCGTGGCCATGGCCGATGGCCGCCACAGCACCGGCCGTCGCTGTGGCGGCCATCCACCGGCACCCCCACTTCTATAAGGCCTCGCCTCGGGCCAAACCCTAGCTCTCTCCTGTCACTTCCCCCTGGATTTGGATCGGCAGCGCCCAGCGCTCGCCGACACCGTCGCCCCAGTGCCGCCGCATCACCTTATTCTTCCTCGTCGGCACGACACTTTCTCCATCGACCTCGAGCGCTCTGCAGCTACTAACCCTCTCGCCAGGCCTCCTTGTGCCCTCCCGGTGAGCCTCGGCCCCCCTCCCTCCCTGTGCTTCATTCCCCCTCCTAGCTAGCCTCGCCGCGGCACCATGAGCTCACTGCCGCGGCCCGTCGACGCACTGCTCAACTTCGGCCAACCCAGCTACTCCTTCCGGTGCCATTCGACGTGGCTCGACGCCCGCGTTCGAATGCCTCAGGCCGCGCGCCAAACCATCCCTCCTAGCGCTGTCCTCGTACCTCATGTGCTCCGGCCGCCGCCTCTGTCCGCCGCTGGCGCCGTTGTTGTCCGTCTTAGCCGTTGTTGTTGCCACCGTTGCACGCGCACCCGGCCCCGACCGATGCTGCATCATGCATTGTTGCTGTCGTCGCTAGCCACTACTGCTCACACTACCACCGACCCGCCCTTTGCCCCGTGGCCGCTTCTCCGTGCAGGCTGTGCCGGCAGCGCCCGCTTGCCGCCCCACGGCAGCCCCGTGCTGCCTGGTGCCACCTTCTGCCGCACGCGCGCTGCCCACGCTGGCTCGTCCAGCCGCGCCCCTTGCTCCGACCGGCTGCAGGCCGCCAGAGCCACACGTCGCTCGCGCCGGCTGTGCCCCTCACCCGCATCGCCCGATGCCTTCCACTCTCCATCGCTTCTGCCGTGCCGTCCCGCCTCCGCTGCTGCTGCCGCGCCCCAGCCTTGCCTCCCCCTCGCCACTACGCTGTCGCCTCATGATGCGCACGCGCGCGCACATGCGCCCTTGCACCAGCTAGCTGCGCTGGCTTGGCATCGGGGCTCCGTTGCCCGGGGGCCCGCTAACCCGCCCCGTTTCCTCCATGCGACACTGACCGTAGGGGCCCGTGCTCCTGTTTTATTAAAACAAGATCTAGAAAAAACAAGTAATTAATTAGTTAAATAATCAATTAACTTAATTAAGTATGTTAAATTAGCCTAATCACTTAATTAAAACTAACTAGTTATGTTTAGTTAAGCTGTCTCAATGACAGATGGGGCCCACTTGTCTGTTTGACCCAGTCAACAGTCTGAGTTGACCACTGATGTCATGCTGACGCAATATTTTTTTGAATTGAAACAATTTGAAAATTGATTTAAAACTATGGAAATTAATATAAAATAAACCGTAACTCGGATGAAAATACTTTGTACATGAAAGTTGCTCACAACAATGAGGCGTATCTGAATACGCAGTCCATTCATCCGCCACATGTCCCTAGCATAGCGAACATGCAACTGTCCCCCTCCGGACCATCTGTCTAAAAATGCCAAATACCGGAAATACTTTACCAGATGTTTTCCCCCTTCGCCAGTATCGTCTAATACCTCGTTAGGGCACACCTAGCACCGTTATATGTCATGTGATGCATCGTCATGCATATGTTTGCATTGTATTCATTGTTTTTTTCTCCCTCTTCTCTTTGGTAGACTACGAGACTAATGCCGCTGCTACCTCGATCGACTACGGTGTTGACGACCCGTCCTTCTCTGCCGAGCTTCCAGGCAAGTAAACCCCCCTTGATCAACCAGATATTGCCCACTCTCTTCTCTCTTATTCTTGCATTAGGTTTGGCAGGACATGACCCAGTAAAGTGTGCCTAGCCAGAGGGATCGAGCATGTCGGGTAATGTGGTGCACCCCTGCACGGAAGATTGATCTATTCGAATAGCCGTGTCCACGGTGACAGGACGACCCGGAGTTGTATTTCAACCTCATGACAACCAGAACCAGATACTTAATAAAACACACCCTTTCAAGTGCCAGATACAAGTTGGTGATCGCTCTCTCGCATGGTGTCGAGGAGAGGATCGTCGGGTAGGATTATGCTATGCGATGACACTTGTTACTACTCGCTACTCTCTTCTACATGCTTCAAGACGGAGGCTGCCAGAAGCGTAGTCTTTGATAGGACTAGCTACCCCCTCTTATTCTGGCATTCTGCAGTCTAGTCCACAGATACTACCCATTTCATTGATACAAATGCATATGTAGTGTAAATCCTTGCTTGGGAGTACTTTGGATGAGTACTCACGGTTGCTTTGCTCCCTCTTTCCCCCCTTCTCCATTCTTCTTGGATGTCGCAACCAGATGTTGGAGCCCAGGAGCTAGACGCCACCGTCGATGACGACTCCTACTACACCAAGAGTGCCTACTACTATGTGCAGGCCGCCGACGACCAAGAGTAGTTTAGGAGGATCCTAGGCAGGAGGCTTGCACCTCTTTCGATCTGTATCCCAGTTTGTGCTAGCCATCTTATGACACCTTGTTTAACTTATGTCTGTACTCAGATATTGTTGCTTCCGCTGACTCATTTATGTTCGAGCACTTATATTCGAGCCCTTGAGGCCCCTGGCTTGTAATACGATGCTTGTATGGCTTATTTGTGTTTAGAGTTGTATTGTGATATCTTCCCATGAGTCTCTGATCTTGATTGTACATGTTTGCGTGTATGATTAGTGTATGATTGAATCGGGGGCATCACAAGTTGGTATCAGAGCCGACTGCCTGTAGGAATCCCCCTTCCACACTCCTTGGCCGAAGTCGAGTCTAGACATTGCTAAACTTTTAGTAACATGGATGTGTGGCTTACGGGCCCATGTTGCCATTGGGTGGTATTAGGATATTTAATTCCTCGATCTTTACTCTGGGACTTTGTTCTCTCTTCTATTCGGGTTAAATGATTTTGCTAACTCAACTCTAGGTCCTCGTAATTACTTCCTCTCGGAGAGCCCCTCACTCCATATGATTGCTTGGTTCACCGAAGGATTCTGAAGATACTCTCTGATGTTCTCTTGAGACTTTGTGCCCGTTGCTTTTGCAATTTCCTACCACTGAAATATCCCTATGGATAAATATATACACATGTACCCCGAAATTCTCTCCATTGTTCCGAGAATACTTTGTGCCTACTGCCCTTGCAGTTCTTTGCCACATGAATACCCCTACGGATAATTTCTCGCACTTATCGAGTATCCGCTCATCCCAAGTTGATTCAAGTGTTTCACAAAAGTCTTCGAAATAGCATTCGATCTTCGAAAAATCCTCAACCGCCTATTGCTTTTGAAATTCTTTCTTGGTTGCATTATGATTAATCCCATAAGTCTGGTAATCTTATTGTCATCCTTTGTCATTATCATTTTGAGCCCGTTGATTCAATATGTTGCGAATTCTCGCAATCGTCAACCAGATCCTAGAATTCATCCTTTCGGTCAGACGTAATTTTAAACATGAGCTAGTTCTCGACCAATCAAATTGCTGACGATTGTACCCCCTAAGTCTATATAACTTACCCGTCCTTTATCAGAGCATTTGCTTCTACTCTCTTAATTTGGAAATCATAATTCCTTTTGCATTTGAACTTTAATTAGTTGGTTGTTTCTATAATCTGATCTCCTTGCATTCTTTCTTCTAGTTTTATTATTGCAAAGTAGTTCTAGCATCACACCTACAAAATTGTTTCATACTTGTTCTAGGTAAAGCAAACATTAAATTGTGAGTAGAGTTGTATCGGTGGTCGATAGAACTTGAGGGAATATTTGTTCTACCTTTAGCTCCTCATTGGGTTCGACACTTATTTATCAAAAGGCTACAAACGATCCCCTATACTTGTGGGTTATCAGAGTTTCAACTCAAAGAGACTCTCAAGTTGATGTTCTTCAGAATCTTGTTAACCTCGCTTCCAAAGGCTTGACAAAGAAAGTGTCCAACTCACTTTTATCGCCTCACTGATATTTCAAATGAACTTCAAGCTCTTGGAACCACCAATATCACTGATCATGAGGTGGTCAAGAAATTGCTAAGATCACTTGACAACTCCTTCAATACATTGTCTTTGATGATCCTAGAGCATCCTGATGATAAGCTTCTCGAACACGCTGAGGCTCAATACTCATGAATTTCAGCAAGCTCAAAAAAGAGATCTATATGGTCCAAGCAATGGCAAGACTCATGCATTAAAGGCTAAGGTTGTTTGTTCATCTGAAGAAGAATCGGAGTGTGGTTCTGATGACCCTGAAGTAATTGGAAAAGAACTTGTTCTTCTCTTGAGGAAATTCAACAAGTTCACTAAGAGGAGCCGCTTTAAGAAGTCCTCAACATGGAGTAAGAGCTCTCAAGAGAATCGCACAACCATCGCTGACTAGCACCAAAGCCAAACTACACTCTACTTGCAAAACAAATAACATTTCAGCGGCGACCCAACACGATATACAAATAAAAATAGACGCCAAAACATAATTAAAAGTCAAACCAACATAGATAAATCTAAAATGAAACAATAACTGCAATAACCTGATAGCGGGAAAGGTAAATCCCATAAGTATAAATTCATGTTTTCGATGCCTAATTCTTCCTATAGGAGTCAACAACTATTGGTGGGATTATGTAAAACAACAAAAATGTTAAAAAATTGACATCAAATTTTTAATCAAATCGTTTTTTATAAAGGACACTTTATTACTTAAAAGATTTAATTATTACACTCGGCTCTGCATAACTGAGATGCACAAATCCATAATCAAGTCCAAATTCCATAAAAATAGAAAAAGGCCTAAGACGTAGGAGGGCCAATTCGAAGATCATGCTGCCATCCATGTCGGGTAAAAGTATGTCTTATTGTGGCCTCCAATCATGTACACACCTCCGTAAACAACTCTCGATTCTCCACACATTGCAGAGAAGACCATAAACGCAGCGTTCCGGTACATCTGTGGGTAACCTGCATAAGGGAAGTACTTTTATCATTAAAAATCTTATCATTTCTACATATCCAGAGCTACCAGATAGTGGCAAGCACTCCCACCCTGAGAAGAAATCTAAACCTGTATTCTATCCCATGTTACCAGTTGCCAAATATATTAGCAACACTACGAGGAGGATACAAACTAGAACCTACTTGGATGACTGACCATATAGAATGAGGCAATTTGCATTGAAAAAATAAGTGTTTTATTGTTTCGTCGTGATGACAAAACAAGCATTGCGTATTTCCATGCTAATTCCTATTAATAAGGTTATCTTTTGTAAGAATGACTCTTCAACAAAGATACCATAGAAGGATTTTATTCTTAAGTGGTATCTTCATCCTCCAAATCTTCTTATTATTATGAACTGGCACATCTGACCAGATCAAAGCACTATACATAGAGTCGATCGTGAATTTACCATTCACTTGTAGGCTCCAGCAAAATTCATCACCCCCTTGTGACAGTTGTACCATTGATACTCTCTATAAAAGAGTGTTTCATGAAGAAAGTCTGGGGCCAATTAAATCTCTATGAAACATCACATTTCACGGAAAGGATTCCAGAACCGTGATGATAGTCTCACCCTTGTGACGTGTTGGAATTTGTTAGTAGGCCCTTGGCCCAAAACCCAACAAAAAATCTGAAATTCTCATGGCTCATTCATGCATGGGCTGTAAAATGAAAAATACACCAAATAGGCAATTAGTTCCAAAATACTTTTTTCTTTCAGATTTTGATATTTTAAATTTCATTGTTTTTGTTCGGGTAAAATTTCATTGGATTTAAATTAAGGTATGTTTAGTTTTTAAATTAATTTGAATCTAGCTAGAAATTTTGGGTTGTATGATGTTTGGGACAGATTTGGAGGCTGACTTGTCGGTCTACTAGGTTGACGTTTACGAAAGGGTTTGTCAACTTAGTCCACAAATGATTCTAGCAGTAGTGACCGTGGGATGTTAATCCAACGGCCGTGCTGCTTATTCAATATCTGATCTTCTTGCTCCAGCCGCCCAAACCAGCGCCGGTGGTACTGCCTGCTCCCGCCTCCCGTGGCCGGCTGTGCTGCCACATAGGTTGCACCGCCCCACCCTACTCCATCGCCGGCCAGGCCATTCCTCTACTCAACCACACCTCATGTTATTTTCTGGCGACAGCAGCCGAACCAGTAAACCCTCGTACTCCCCACCATGTCTCTATATTTTGCTGCATGGGAAAATTGATGAGTCATTGTTTAATAATTAACGAACGCGTTATTTACTGAACCGTTTCCGATTCTTTTGGATCGCGACTTGGACGTGGGGTTTACTCCCATGACCTATCCGCCCCGCATTATATAGTCAGGCAGACATCTACTGAAGGAGTCCTGGACTAGGGGGTGTCTGGATAGCCGGACTATCATCATCGGCCGGACTCCAAGACTATGAAGACACAAGATTGAAGACTTCGTCCCGTGTCCGGATGGGACTTTCCTTGGCGTGGAAGGCAAGCTTGGCGATACGGATATGTAGATCTCCTAGCATTGTAACCGACTCTATGTAACCCTAGCCCTCTCCGGTGTCTATATAAACCGGAGGGTGTTAGTCCGTAGGACGAATAACCATTACAACAATCATACCATAGGCTAGCTTCTAGGGTTTAGCCTCCTTGATCTCGTGGTAGATCTACTCTTGTACTACCCATATCATCAATATCAATCAAGCAGGAGTAGGGTTTTACCTCCATCGAGAGGGCCCGAACCTGGTAAAAACATCGTGTCCCTTGTCTCCTGTTACCATCCGCCTAGACGCACAGTTCGGGACCCCCTACCCGAGATCTGCTGGTTTTGACACCGACATTGGTGCTTTCATTGAGAGTTCCTCTGTGTCGTCACCGATAGGCTTGATGGCTTCTTCAATCAACAACGCAGTCCAGGGTGAGACTTTTCTCCCCGGACAGATCTTCGTGTTCGGCGGCTTTGCACTGCGGGCCAATTCGCTTGGCCATCTGGAGCAGATCGAAAGCTACGCCCCTGGCCGTCAGGTCAGGTTTGGAAGCTTAAACTTCATGGCTGACATCCACGGAGACTTGATCTTCGATGGATTCGAGCCACAACCAAGCGCGCCGCACTGTCACGGTGGGCATGATTTAGCTCTGCTACCGGATAGTGCCCTGGAGGCCGCATACGAGTCCGCTCTGACCCATA
This sequence comes from Triticum aestivum, assembly GCF_018294505.1. Lineage (NCBI taxonomy): Eukaryota > Viridiplantae > Streptophyta > Magnoliopsida > Poales > Poaceae > Triticum > Triticum aestivum. The sequence continues at coordinate 533,429,415 of NC_057807.1, read as the reverse complement.
GTTCGAATCCGACCACGCAGATCGAGGACAGGTGGCTGGACACCGCCTCGGGGGCTGCAATCTCTACAGCGATGGAGCCGAATACTTACCTTGTCCCTTGCAAAGCTCGTGACTCCGAGGTGCCGGACTCCTTGCCGGACTTCGAACCTCCTGCGCCCCTGCCAATCAAATCCGATTGGGCGCCAATCATGGAGTTCACCGCTGCGGACATCTTTCAGCACTCACCCTTTGGTGACATCCTGAATTCGCTAAAGTATCTCTCGTTATCAGGAGAGCCCTGGCCGGACTGCGGTCGGGATGGTTGGGATGCGGACGACGAAGAAATTCAAAACCCTCCCACCACCCACTTTGTAGCCACTGTCGACGACCTAACCGACATGCTAGACTACGACTCCGAAGACATCAATGGTATGGACGACGATGCCGGAGACGATCAAGAACCAGCGCCTTCGGGGCACTGGAAGACCACCTCGTCATACGACATATACATGGTGGACATCCCAAAGGATGGGGACGGCGAAGAAGCAGCGGAGGCAGATTCCTCTAAGAAACAGCCCAAGCGCCGATGTCAGCGGCGCCGCTCTAAATCCCGCCACAGCAAGAATGGAGATTCCGGCACCGGAGATAATAACACCCCAGAGAGTGCCGAAGACAACCCCCTCCAGCAAGATTCAGCATAGGAAGATGGAGAAGCCAACCCTCAAGAGAGGGTGGCAGACGAGGATATAGAGGATGACAATTACATGCCTCCCTCTAGAGACGAGGCAAGCCTCATCGACGACGAATTCGTCGTGCCCGAGGATCCCGTCGAACAAGAGCGTTTTAAACGCAGGCTAATGTCCACGGCGAACAGCCTAAAGAAAAAGTAGCAACAGCTTCGAGCTGATCAAGACCTGCTGGCCGACAGATGGACCGAGGTCCTCGCGGCCGAAGAGAATGAACTCGAACGCCCCTCCAAAAGCTACCCAAAACGCAAGTTGCTCCCCCGATTAGAGGAGGAGGCATACAAACCTTCATCACCAGCGCACAATACAGCTGACCGACCACCTCGTGGCCGCGATAGAGAGGCATCTAGGCCCTCCACCAAAACCATACCCCGGCAACGCTCGAAAAGCGCGAAGCCACGGGGGAATGCGCCGGACTTGCGAGACATATTGGAGGACAAGGAAAAACAATCAAGATCTATCTACGGATCACGTGGGCGCCCCATGATCCACGACGACTACCGTCGCGCGGGATACAGCAACTCCGGCCGGGCCGAACACAGCAGACAAAGCTCTCTTGAGCTACGTCATGATATTGCCCAGTATAGAGGCGCCGCACACCCACTATGCTTCACAGATGAAGTAATGGATCATCAAATCCCTGAAGGGTTTAAACCCGTGAACATTGAATCCTACGATGGCACAACAGACCCTGTGGTTTGGATCAAAGATTATCTCCTTCATATCCATATGGCCCGCGGTGACGATCTCCACGCCATCAAGTATCTCCCGCTCAAGCTTAAAGGACCAGCTCGGCATTGGCTTAACAGCTTGCCAGCAGAGTCAATTGGGTGTTGGGAGGACCTGGAAGCCGCATTTCTCGACAACTTCCAGGGCACATATGTGCGACCACCAGACGCCGATGACCTAAGCCACATAATTCAGCAGCCAGACGAATCGGCCAGACAGTTCTGGACACGGTTCTTAACAAAGAAAAATCAAATCGTTGACTGTCCGGATGCAGAGGCCCTCGCAGCCTTCAAATATAACATCCGGACGAGTGGCTGGCCCGGCACCTAGGACAGGAAAAGCCGAAATCCATGGCAGCCCTCACATCACTCATGACCCGCTTCTGTGCAGGGGAGGACAGCTGGCTAGCCCGCAGTAACAACCTCATCAAAAATTCTGGCAGTCCGGACTACAAGGACCGCAATGGCAGGTCGCGTCGCAACAAAAACAAACGCCGCGTTAACGGCGATAACACTAAGGATACGACAGTCAACGCTGGATTCAGAGGCTCAAAACCCAGTCAGCGGAAAAAGCCATTTAAAAGAACTACCCCGGGTCCGTCCAATTTGGACCGAATACTCGACCGCTCTTGCCAGATACATGGCACCCCCGAAAAGCCAGCTAATCACACAAACAGGGATTGTTGGGTATTCAAGCAGGCAAGCAAGTTAATTGCTGAAAACAACGACAAGGGGCCGCATAGCGATGACGAGGAGGAGACCCGGCCGCCGAACAGTAGAGGACAGAAGGGGTTCCCCCCACAAGTGCGGACGGTAAACATGATATACGCAACCCACATACCCAAGAGGGAGCGGAAACGTGCACTTAGGGACGTATATGCGATGGAGCCAGTCGCCCCGAAGTTCAATCCATGGTCCTCTTGCCCGATCACTTTCGATCGAAGGGACCACCCCACCAGTATCTGCCATGGCGGGTTCGCCGCATTGGTCTTAGACCCAATCGTCGATGGATTTCACCTCACTCGAGTCCTGATGGACGACGGCAGCAGCCTGAACCTGCTTTATCAGGATACAGTGCGCAAGATGGGTATAGACCCCCCAAGGATTAAACCTACAAAGACGACCTTCAAAGGCGTCATACCAGGTGTTGAGGCCAATTGTACAGGCTCAGTCACACTCGAAGTGGTCTTCGGATCCCCGGATAATTTCCGAAGCGAGGAGTTAATCTTCGACATAGTCCCGTTCCGCAGTGGCTATCACGCTCTGCTCGGACGAACCGCGTTTGCAAAGTTCAACGCGGTGCCGCATTACGCATACCTTAAGCTCAAGATGCCAGGCCCTCGTGGAGTCATCACGGTCAACGGAAACACTGAACGCTCCCTCCGAATGGAGGAACACACAGCGGCTCTCGCGGTAGAAGTACAGAGCAGCCTCTTAAGGCAATTTTCGAGTCCGGCCGTTAAACGACCGGACATGGACAAACGCGCCCGGAGCAACATACATCAAGACCACCTGGCACGTTCGGAGCACGCGTAGCAATGCGGCCCCAACCCCAGCCCTTGCATGATTGCAAGACCAGCTCTCCGCGTACATCATTACGCTCTGGAGATACCATGGGCATAGGGGGAGGGGCACGACCACGACAGGCCCAGAGTGCGGCTCAACCACACCAGGGGCTCCCAAGTGTGTCGCTCTTTTTCTTTTCCTTTTTTTTCTATTTATCAACATGACTCCGTTCACCAGAGACCCTGTCATGCGGTGAATCTGCCGAACTCACGATGCAACAGCCAGGGAAGGACAAAGGCTACGACGAACACTCAGGTGGTCTCCATTATGAGCATTAAATCTGTTAAATACACCATTCCGCAGCCTACCCCTGGAGGGGGACATGTCTAATAGTCCAATCCCTTGCTTACCACACTATTTGTATCATTCTGCACTCACGGCAGAATTCCTTGAATAAACAATGCATCACTTTTCGCTTATAATTGCATTCCTTTTCTTACATATATGTTCATTTATGACGTTTTGCACCCGTACACTTTGGTACGGCCGAATACACCAGGGGCTTATATTCCTCGCATTATGGTGTGATAAGTCCGAACACTTTCACAAGTGCGGCACCCCGAACTTATAGCACTATATGCATCGGCTCCGAATCATGTCTTGGGTCAATAGTTGGGTTTGCCCGGCTCCCATGTTTTGGTACCTTACGTTCCGTTCTATCGGCTAAGGTAGCACTGGGAGAACCACTGCGATTGCGCCCCGGTTGAGCTGGGCGAGTGAAAGTGCAATCATGTCCTTATAGTGTGTTTTTGTTGGTTGATGACAATCTACATGTAGGGGACTAACAATGGCTGCCAAGTGAATCTCAGGTGTTGGTCCCCGGTTCGTCAAATTGTGTGTGGATCAAGAGCATACGAAGTGGTTCTCTCAAGGTTGAAGTATTAAAATGTGGTTTCATTTTATTTCCTTGAGTATAGGATCCCGCACTATTAAGAGGGGATCGATTGGGTTAGTAACAGGCCTGCTCAAAGTCAAAAAGCTCTTTTCTGTTTTTCTCTGATCTATTCTGCCTCTGGGAAGGCCGGATGTCCGGGCTGTGCACCGGATGTCCGGGCCGCTGTCCTCCCCCGGATGGCCGGCTCCTGCCCCGGATTTCTGGCCCCATGTCCAGAAGGGTTTCCTGTTTTACACCGGATGTCCGGATGTGCGCCGGATGTCCGGGCCGTCCTGTCTTGCCGGATGTCCGGGCCTCCTTCCGGATGTCCGGGCTCCTACTGCTCGACGCCTGAAATGGTTCTGTAAAGGTTCATTGAAACTCCGGATGTCCGGCTATTTGCCGGATGTCCGGGCTTCCCTTTCATGCCGGATGTCCGGGCTTGCCCCCCGGATGTCCGGCTCCTCTGGCTCTCCTCTGTTCTGTTCTGTCTCCAACTGGCTTGTCACGTCGGATGTCCGGCCTCTAGCCCGGATGTCCGGCCTGCCCGGTCACTTGCACTACAACGGCCATATTTTGAGCTCACACTATATATAGTGCCTCTCTTCCCACTAGAGAGGTTGACCATTCACTTTGAACAAACCCTAGAACACTTCTCACTCTCTCTCTCATTCCTCCACACCAAATCTTAGATCCCCAAGGGATTTGAGAGCTTTGAAAGAAGTTGTCCGATCAAGTGATAGATCCATTCCTCTCCTTCTTTGCACCCAAGGAGTTCGTGATTTGAGAAAGTCTTAAGCAAATCCCCATCGATCTTATTACTCTTGGAGGTTGGAGACTCCTAGGCGGTAGGAGTCTTTCGGAGAGGAATCGACCTTTGTGATTACCCCCGAACAAGTTTGTGAGGGTTTGGAGACCACCCCAAGGTCTACCACTAGTGGTTGAGAAACGCCTTTGTGGTGTTGTCTCAAAGGGAGAATATGGTGAGCCTTCGTGGCGTAGGTGTGCCTTCGTGGTGACATCCGCCCCTCTAACGGTGACTAGCTTCCCTCCAAGGAAGTGAACATCGGCATACATCCTCGTCTCCCGGAGTTGCGGTTATTCCTAACCCTAACTCTATACTTGTGGTTACTTGTTGTGATTGCCTTACTTACTACTTATTGTGCTTGCTCTCTTATATGCTTGTGTCACTTGCCTAGTACTTTGTACTTACTAGCAATTGTTAGGCTCACCTTCATATTCCGCTTTATTGCCTAAAAATTGCTTAGTAATAATTAAAATTTGTAACTGTACCTATTCACCCCCCCTCTAGGTCCATCTCGATCCTTTCAATTGGTATCAGAGCCTCGTGCTCTATTCTTGTGGCTTAACCGCCCTAGAGCGAGATGAACCCGGATGGGACTCCCCTTGTTGTAGATCCTAAGGATAAAGGTGTGGCTTCCTCTGAAGTCAAGACCTTTACGTCGGAGGATCTAGAACGGGCCCTTGCTAAACAAAAAGAGGAGCATGATGCTTCTCTTGAGGCCTTGGTCCAAATGAGATTAGCCACGTTGTCCACAGTGCTTGCACCACTCTCGGGTGGTGCTGCTTTGAGGCCAACTGTGCCTACTCCATCACTTGGTCAACAACCTCCTAGCAATGAACACGCCAGTGTTCCTTGGCTTTATGCAAGACCTCAGGTTGAGAAAACAAGATATAACCCTCAAGGCAAACCTCCTTTACTAAGTGCCACTTCCGATTTTGCCTTGTGGAGAGTTGCTATGCAGGATCATCTTCGACATGGAAATGACGAGATGCTGGACATCTTGGAGTATGGCTATCATGTGGTTGATCCAAAGAACCCCACACCAAGAGAAATACATGACAAGAATCTCAATGACACTGCTATCGTGTGCATAAGGAGAGGCATGGATGAAAAGCAAAGGAGACCGTTCATACACATCACAAGTGCCAAGGAACTATGGGAAAGTATCATACGATCCAAGACTGGCACCTCTACCCTCCAGAGTGCTCAATATGAAATTGCCAAGGGACAATTGCAAAACTTTTGTATGGAGAAAGGTGAAACCCCCAATCAACTCCATGAGCGCCTCATGACTCTCACTGCTGATATTGAGTCATGTGAGTGTGACAAGACACAAGATGGATTCAACATGACAAAGAGATTCCTTGTGGATAAATTGCTTCATGCTCTTGCTCCATATCACCATCAAATGGTGTGGGACATAAGACAACACCATACTTTCAAGGAAATAACTACAGATGACATCATATCCACCTTTCAACTATTTGAAGAGTCAAAGGCTAATGCCACAAAACATCTTGCCATGCATGGTTCCCCATCATCAAAGGTCAATCTTGCATTGAAGGCCAAGCATGTATGTGAAGATGAGCAAAGTGAAGAAGAAGAAGATGATGATGATGAAGATGGTAATGAGATTGAATCCGACGAGGGCCCATCATATGAAGACATGGCTCTTTTTGTCAAGAAGTTTACCGCGGGAAAGTTCAAGGGAAGATTCCAAAAGAAGAAAGTAAGAAAATGCTACAACTGTGAGGAAACCAACCACTTCTAAAATGAGTGCCCTTATGAGAAGAGAGAAGATAGACCAAGGTTTCCCAAGACCTTTCCTAAGAAGAAGTTGCCAAACCCTTTGAACTCCAAGCTCAAGAAGAGAGATGGGAAAGCAATGGTTGCTCAAGAAGAATCCGATCCGGATGATGTTAGTGGTGTTGCCGGAGTTGCTCAAGATTCGCAAAACACATTGAGGCTAGTCAATAAGAGTGGTGAAGTTGTCACCTACAACTACATGAAGGATTACAAGGGCAACGCTCACAAGTGCCTCATGGCAAAGGCCGTGGTAGAAGATGGAGAGGATCAAAATTCTCCTGACAAGGTCAAGGTAACCCCACGATCAAACCCTCCTCTTCTCACTCCTCCTAATTCTAGTGATGAGTATCTTGATGCGGAGGATAGTTATGAGGATGATGATCTAAGTGATCCTATGCTTACTAAACTTAATAACTTCATGTGCTCCCTCAAAGGAAAGAAGCTCACTGTGTTTCGTATGCTTATGGAGATGGTGAGTAAGCACACCACCACCATTAAGGAACTCGAAACCCTCGTCACCGAGGAAAAGGAAAAATGTGAAATCCTTGAGCGGAAAGTCCAATATGAGGAAACACGAAATGATGAACTATGCTTAAAAATTGGCACAAATATTGATGTTCATACTAAAGATCTTGCCTCCTTGAAAAAGGCTATTGGCTCATGTGAAGAGTTGATGAATGATAAAAGTAAGCTCGTGAAGTCTCATGCTTCTCTCTCTAAGGATTGTGAGCTTCTATCCATGTCCCTCAAGACTAAGGAAGAAGAGCTCACCCTTCTTACAAAGAGTTTTGAGACGATCAAGCTTACTTATCTTGAAACTCTAGCTAAGGCCTATTCATCTCCTATTATAAATGTTGATGCTTGTTCTACTAACTCTAGTAGTGATCTAGCATCTATTCTTGAGGAAAATCGGTTTCTCAAGGCTCAAATTGAGAAAGGGCTCATGACATGTGCTCAAGGGCAAAAGAACCTTAATGAGGTGTTGAGTCAACACAATGAAGTGTTCGCCAAAGAGGGACTCGGGTTTAACCCAAGCACAAGCAAGAAGAAGACCTTCTCTCAAAAGTGCACCACTCCCTTGAAAGAAACTTTTGTACGAGAAGGACACAAGGAGAAAGGTAAGGTTGCTAGTGGGAAGGCCACAAGGGGCATGCCCACTCTCAACAAGCCAAAATAGTTCATGCCCCCATCCTATGTACTTCGTAAGACTAAGGATGGAGAAGTTTATGCAAAGTTTGTTGGTCCTCGAAATGCATTTCGGTTTTATGCTATTTGGGTCCCTAAGACCCTTGTGACTAACTTGAGAGGTCCCATTGCAATATGGGTGCCTCTAACCAAGTAATAATTGTGTGTAGGTTGCCTTCTCCGGTGGAGTAAAATGGGTGATTGATAGTGGATGTACCAATCATATGACTGCAGATAGCAAATTGCTCTATGATTTCATGGAAGCTATTCAACCATTTATGAGCATTATGTTTGGTGGAGGATCAAAAGGACAGGTACTTGGGTTGGGGAAGGTGGCTATCACAAATGACATGTCTCTTGCAAATGTCATGCTTGTCCAATCCCTTAAATATCATTTACTTTCTGTTCGTCAATTGGCATCTGTTGGTTATGATACACTATTTGGACTAACGGATGTGAAAGTCTTTAAGAGAGATACTCTCAAAGTGGCCTTTGTTGGAGAGTTGGATGGCAACCTTTACACGGTTGATTTCTCGAAAGAGAGCACATTCCATGCAACTTGTCTAATGGCCAAGGCCGACAAGGGGTGGCTATGGCATCGTCGGCTAGCCCATGTCGGCATGAGAAATCTTCAAGATCTCTTAAAGGGAAATCACATGCTTGGACTAACAAATGTCTCTTTTGAGAAAGATCGTGTGTGTAGTGCATGTATAGCCGGGAAGCAACATCAATCAAAGCACCCACCCAAGAATATTGTGTCTACTTCAAGGCCTTTGGAGCTCCTTCATGTGGATCTTTTTGGGCCTCCTTCATGGGATAGTCTTTGTGGGAAAAAGTATGGACTTGTCATTGTTGATGATTACTCAAGATATACATGGGTGTTTTTCCTCAAGTCCAAGGACGAGACGAAGATCACTTTCATTGACTTTGCCAAGCAAGCACAACACAAGTTTGACAAAGAAATCTTGGCAATAAGAAGTGACAATGGATCTGAGTTCAAAAACTACACCTTGGAAGAATTCCTTAGTGATGAAGGGATTGAGCATCAATATTTAGCTCCATACACTCCTCAGCAGAATGGTGTAGCCGAAAGGAAGAACCGCACACTTGTGGAGATGGCAAGGTCAATGTTGGATGAATACAAGTCACCACATAGTTTTTGGGCCGAAGCTGTCAACACCGCATGCCATGCATCAAACAGGCTCTTCCTCCGCACTATATTGGAAAAGACTCCATATGAGCTTCTAACTGGAAACAAGCCAAATGTCAAGTACTTTCGTGTATTTGGGTGCAAATGTTTCATCCTCAACAAAAGAGAACGGTTAGGAAAATTTCAATCCAAAACGATTGAGGGTATATTTGTTGGCTATGGATCAAACTCTCACGCCTATAGAGTCTACAACAAATCCAACGGATGTGTTGTAGAAACTTGTGACGTGGTGTTTGATGAATTTAATGGCTCCCATTGGGAGCAAGTTGATCTAAGTGATGTAGGTGAAGAAGATTCTTCTCAAGACATTTTGACCATGGGGGTTGGTGCCCTTCTTCCTATGGAACAAGAACCTCATGATGATGAAGAAGAAGATGGAAGTCTCACACATCATCAAACTACTTCAACATTCATACCACCACAAGCTCCTGTTGTTCAACCGATACCTTTAATCCAAGTTGAAGAAGATGATCAAGTTCCTCCTCATAACAATCTTCAAGAACAAGAACAAGAAAATCCAATCATTGATGATGAACCTCAACAAATGCAATATGAACAAGAAGATCTTCCTCCACACATTAATGATCCATATGTTGAGGATGTGGATGATGGACATGAAGTTGAACCTCGTGAAACCCTTACCTCTATCATGCCACGAGTGGCCGGTCGTGTTGATGTTGACAAAATACTCACCGGCATATTGGAAGGTAGGGTCACTCGTAAACATTTGACCAATTTTTGTGCTCACTTCTCTTTTGTGTCTAGTTTTGAGCCCATCAAGGTACAAGATGCATTGATGGACAACGATTGGCTAGTTGCTATGCAAGAAGAGTTGAACAGTTTTGAACGCAACCAAGTGTGGTCATTAGTCAAGAGGCCATCTACCGAGCACAACGTCATTGGAACAAAATGGATTTTCAAGAACAAACAAGATGAGAATGGTGTGATCATCCGAAACAAGGCAAGGTTAGTGGCACAAGGGTACTCACAAGTTGAAGGTTTGGACTTTGGTGAGACCTTTGCCCCCGTTGCCCGTCTTGAATCCATTCGCATCCTACTTGCTTATGCTGCTTTCAATGGTTTCACATTACATCAAATGGATGTGAAGAGTGCTTTCCTTAACGGTCCTCTACAAGAAGAAGTATATGTATCACAACCACCTGGGTTCGTTGATCCCGATCACAAAGACTATGTGTATAAACTTCATAAGGCTTTGTATGGTCTCAAACAAGCACCTCGTGCTTGGTATGATCATCTTAAGAAGTTTTTACTCGATGATGGTTTTGTGAGAGGGGTGATCGATCCCACTCTTTTTACTAAGAGGGATAAGGGTGATTTGATCTTATGCCAAATCTATGTAGATGATATCATTTTTGGTTCTCCTAACATTCACTTGTGCAAGAAGTTTGCGGACTCAATGACCAAGAATTTTGAAATGTCACTCAATGCGGATTTGAAGTTCTTCCTCGGATTTCAAATTCAACAATTTCAAGAAGGAATTTTCTTGTCTCAAGCAAAATACCTCAAGGATATCTTAGAGAAGTTTGGTATGTCTGATGCTAGTCCATGTAAGACACCAATGCCAACCAAAATAACTCTCACTGAAGACACAAACGGTATTCCTTTCGACCCATCTAAATACCGCTCTATGATTGGTTCCTTGCTTTATCTTTGTGCATCTAGACCAGACATCATGTTTAGTGTATGCATGTGTGCTCGATTTCAAGCTTTCCCTAAGGAAAGTCATCATAAGGCGGTTAAGCATATTCTTAGATACCTTGTTCACACCCCAAAGTTGGGCCTTTGGTACCCCAAGGATGCTAAGTTTGATCTAATTGGGTACACGGATGCGGATTGGGCTAGAGACAAAGTGGATCGTAAGTCCACATCAGGTGCATGTCAGTTTCTTGGACGATCATTGGTGAGTTGGTCCTCGAAGAAACAAAATTGTATTGCTCTCTCCACCGCAGAAGCTGAATACATTGCTGCCGCCAGTTGTGCAACTCAGTTGTTATGGATGCGGCAGACTTTAAAGGATTATGGTATCACCTATAGAAATGTGCCGCTTCTGTGTGATAATGAAAGTGCCATCAATATTGCTGAAAACCCCAAAGATCATCTCCGCTACAAACACATTGATATTAGATATCATTTCTTGAGAGATCATGTTGAGAAGGGTGATATTCATATTGATCATATTGGGACAGATTTGCAACTGGCAGATATTTTCACCAAACCATTGGATGAAGCAAGGTTCTGTCGACTTAGGCGTGAACTTGGTATCTTGGAGCTTGACAACATTATGTGAAATTTAGTGCTCATCCATGCATAAACTTAATGTCTTGTCTTGGTGTAGGCATATATTTAGGGGGAGACACTCAATCCAATGAGTGTTCTCACCTTACATAATGCATAAATTGAACAAACACTCTCAAAGTTATCCTAGTTTTTAGGATACTTTAATATGATGGAGTCGTGATCATGTGCTCAAAGTTTATATCTTTGTGGTACTATGTTCCATATGCTCAAACATGTGACCTCAGTCACCGCATGTACAATGCTTATATGGACCCTTCTGCTTAATCATGGTTGAATTATATATGCATCTTAGCATGGCCTTAGATTTCTCACGATGTCCTCCTTATTAGTCTCATATCAACTCCTTGGCGGTGTCTATATATTTAAACTCGTCGGACATCTGGAACTTATATATAAAATAATAATAATAATAATAATAAAAAATTTCCCTTGCCCATCAAAACAATCATCAACTGTCATCAGTGGCCGGACATCCGGGCCTCAGCCGGACATCCGGGCCTCAGCCGGACATCCGGGCACTGTGTCTCTGCTCTCTGTTCCCCACTCGCCGGATATCCGGGCCTTGCCCCGGATGTCCGGCCCGTCGCCCGCAAGTCGCATATACCTGGGAGGGGGCGTGGAGTGGGGGGTAGTTCCCCTCTTTTTCCCCTTCGTCCCTCTCCCCATCAACTCACAGCCGCCACCGCCGGGCAAGACTCCGGTGCTGCCCCGGCAACCTCCTCCGACCTTCGGCCACGATCTCCTGCCAACGGACTCTTCTCCTCCCGATCTACGATTCTATCCAATCCATTCCTTGGATTATGGCTTGAGTCTCTCAAGAGGGGCCCGTGTTCGTGAGATTCGCCTCCGGAGTTCTTCATGGCTCGTACCAAGAACCGCGGTCCCAAGCGTCCCGAGGTGTATTCTCGGGGTAAGGGTGCTATCTCCTCTCATCTTTCCAAGCTTATGCCTAAATCTTATTGGGTTGCATTACTCTTCTTGTACGTCTTGCCATATCCATTACTCTCGTGTTTAGGTTCTGTTTACCTAAGCCTACAAACAACTTCATATGCACTCGGTTACTCAACTTAACCATGGGAATGAAATTTGTTCATTCCACGGTTTAATTTGGCGTATCCTTGTTCATATTCTTTGGCTCCTTCTTATTGAAAAACCATTCTTTATCCATTCCAGTTGATCGCCGGCAAGGCTCCACCGACTCAGATGAGCATGCGCGGCCCAAGAAAAATAAGGCCATCACCAAGAAGAAGAAGCGTGCACCATCCACTAGTCCGTCGGCCTCGGATCCGGATGATGTGGACTATGTTGGAGAGGAAGAGGATGACAGTGCACCACGACAGTCTGTTGGACAGTCCAAGCCCGGTACCAGGAGGGCGCCGATGCCTCAAGTTCATGGCTCTGCAATACCCAGTACCCCTGGTCGTCGCATCTCCATGGAGCTTCCTGATAGTGGAGGTCGCCCCACTCACGCCTTCAAAACTATGGGGGCAGGGCAATACCTTCAGTTCCGTCGGGATGTCAATCAATATGAGATGGTGGCTGATGCCGAAGATCCTCGGTTCCGGACTCGTATGCAGCAGGATCTCTATTCCAGCTTTGTCCATGGGCGTGGCCTTGCTCCTCACTCATACTTGGATCTAAACTTCCTCCGTGATAATCCTGCCATGTTCCCTAACGACCCAGTCAAGATCATTGATGACATGAATCTTGGTCCCGCAATGACCTTCAGGTGTGATTGGAGTGATGCTGCCATTCTCCAGTTCTATGCCACCTGTTTCTTTGGTCCGGACAACACTCTCACTTGGATGACCGATGACACTACACTGAGCATCACCTATGACAGATTTGTTCAGATTTTGGGTCTCTCAGGTGTTGGCCACTGCATCCACAGTATGGATCCGGAGGGCAAGCCCAAAGGAATTGATGCTTGCATGCCTCTTGTAAAACCTCCCTCTCAGCTCACTGATGAAGAAAAAGCATATCCAGTCAATGAGGTATCCATCTTCCATGCTCCCTTCTTTATACTCTTTCAGTGTGTGCTTCGCACTCTATATCCTAAGAAGGGAGATCGCTCGAGGGCTCGCAACTATTGTATTGACTTAATGGTTCATATGCACGAGAAACCCACTGAACCTCTGGACACTGCCAACTTCATTTGGCATGAGATCCGCCTGTGCAGTTTTATTCAGTCGCGGCAGTTCCCTCATGCCCCATATATTCAAGCTCTAATTGATCACACTGCTCCATTTAAGGTGGTTAAGTCAACTGTGCATTCCATTTGGAAACCTCCTCCTCATATGCGTGTGACGCCTCAAGCTTCTACTCAGCCAAAGTGGTCTGCAGGCGGGAGAACAACTGCTCCGACTCAGCCCACTGGTTCTTCTGTCCCATCTTCCTCGACTGCTTCTCGTGGCCGGTTGGCATCATTCTTGAGTAAGGCTCAGTCTGCTATCATGAAGGCAATCACTTTTAACTGTCAGCAGAATCATGATGTTCAGAAGCGCCTTGTCATCTCCAAGAATATACTCAAACAGCGCCTCCGTGACCGTGGAAGTCCCGTTAGTGATGATGATCCTCTTCCTGCAGCTCCATCCTCGTCCACTTTCGGTTTTCCATCTCGTGCTGACTTCCCCGAGTTTCTTGATGATGATGATGACATCCGTCCAGAGTGATTTGAGGCTGCCTAGACCTTCACCCCTTTTTACTTGTTGCTGTCAAAGGGGGAGAAGTAGTATCGTAGTAATATGGTCATGCTATGATATGTTATTACAACCTATCCTATGGTACTTGTTCGCTTGAGACTATGTTATGATTATGTTTATGATGCTACCTATGGTACCTTTCGCTTGAGACTATGTTATGATTATGGCATGGCCATAAAATGTTCTCAGTCTACTTAAAGTGTTATGATGATTACATATGTGCTCTTCTCTTACTTCGCAAATTCCTTAAGTCATGTATGAAATCATACAAATTTTTGTGTTGGCCATCCTAATATATTCATCGCATGCACTCAATGAGGGGGAGCTAAAAGCAAAGTGTAATCAAACATATTCTGTATCTGGTTTGCTCCCAAGATTATCATTGCTATGACTATTTATTACATCTATGATACTACATGTATGATTGTCATCAACAAACAAAAAGGGGGAGATTGAAAGTGCAATCATGTCCTTATAGTGTGTTTTTGTTGGTTGATGACAATCTACATGTAGGGGACTAACAATGGCTGCCAAGTGAATCTCAGGTGTTGGTCCCCGGTTCGTCAAATTGTGTGTGGATCAAGAGCATACGAAGTGGTTCTCTCAAGGTTGAAGTATTAAAATGTGGTTTCATTTTATTTCCTTGAGTATAGGATCCCGCACTATTAAGAGGGGATCGATTGGGTTAGTAACAGGCTTGCTCAAAGTCAAAAAGCTCTTTTCTGTTTTTCTCTGATCTATTCTGCCTCTGGGAAGGCCGGATGTCCGGGCTGTGCACCGGATGTCCGGGCCGCTGTCCTCCCCCGGATGTCCGGCTCCTGCCCCGGATTTCTGGCCCCATGTCCAGAAGGGTTTCCTGTTTTACACCGGATGTCCGGATGTGCGCCGGATGTCCGGGCCGTCCTGTCTTGCCGGATGTCCGGGCCTCCTTCCGGATGTCCGGGCTCCTACTGCTCGACGCCTGATATGGTTCTGTAAAGGTTCATTGAAACTCCGGATGTCCGGCTATTTGCCGGATGTCCGGGCTTCCCTTTCATGCCGGATGTCCGGGCTTGCCCCCCGGATGTCCGGCTTCTCTGGCTCTCCTCTGTTCTGTTCTGTCTCCAACTGGCTTGTCACGTCGGATGTCCGGCCTCTAGCCCGGATGTCCGGCCTGCCCGGTCACTTGCACTACAACGGCCATATTTTGAGCTCACACTATATATAGTGCCTCTCTTCCCACTAGAGAGGTTGACCATTCACTTTGAACAAACCCTAGAACACTTCTTACTCTCTCTCTCATTCCTCCACACCAAATCTTAGATCCCCAAGGGATTTGAGAGCTTTGAAAAGAAGTTGTCCGATCAAGTGATAGATCCATTCCCTCTCCTTCTTTGCACCCAAGGAGTTCGTGATTTGAGCAAGTCTTAAGCAAATCCCCATCGATCTTGTTACTCTTGGAGGTTGGAGACTCCTAGGCGGTAGGAGTCTTTCGGAGAGGAATCGACCTTTGTGATTACCCCCCGAACAAGTTTGTGAGGGTTTGGAGACCACCCCAAGGTCTACCACTAGTGGTTGAGAAACGCCTTTGTGGTGTTGTCTCAAAGGGAGAATAGGGTGAGCCTTCGTGGCGTAGGTGTGCCTTCGTGGTGACATCCGCCCCTCTAACGGTGACTAGCTTCCCTCCAAGGAAGTGAACATCGGCATACATCCTCGTCTCCCGGAGTCGCGGTTATTCCTAACCCTAACTCTATACTTGTGGTTACTTGTTGTGATTGCCTTACTTACTACTTATTGTGCTTGCTCTCTTATATGCTTGTGTCACTTGCCTAGTACTTTGTACTTACTAGCAATTGTTAGGCTCACCTTCATATTCCGCTTTATTGCCTAAAAATTGTCTAGTAATAATTAAAATTTGTAACTGTACCTATTCACCCCCCCTCTAGGTCCATCTCGATCCTTTCAGCGAGCGCCTCAGTGGAGAAA
This sequence comes from Triticum aestivum, assembly GCF_018294505.1. Classification (NCBI taxonomy): domain Eukaryota; kingdom Viridiplantae; phylum Streptophyta; class Magnoliopsida; order Poales; family Poaceae; genus Triticum; species Triticum aestivum. The sequence continues at coordinate 533,413,530 of NC_057807.1, read as the reverse complement.
TCTAAAACTGACCGTCATGATAAGGCGAGAGCTGGTCGCTGTTCGAGAGGTCTTTTCGAGTCCCTAAAGATTTATGCCACTTAGAGCGAGGAACCGGCTTCGTCTGGCCCAGGCGTGGATAGCGCCCCGAACTCGGTCTTCCGAACACTAGGGGCTTCGCCGAAATTTAAAATTATAGAATTCTATGGCTAAGTGAGAGTGTTCAAGCATTATATCTCCGGTTGCCTCATTCGTTGTGTTGAGTGCCTCCCTAGATGGACCCAAAAATGGGAACAAGAGCGCTCAAGTTTATCCCGAATACCCCAGCACTTGTGGCATGGGGGCTGAAGCCGACGACTTGCCATCTCTCAGATTTGATAAACGGCCGCAAAGAAGGTAATATTTTAAATTAATAAGCGTTGCTTAGCGCATATGAACAAAGTTTTCAGCGCACAAGATAACGCATTGCGAGTCTACTCAAATATTACATCTTTGGGGCACTCATCTGCAATCTTGCGGGCACCCTTCAGGACACTCTTATAATACATTTCGGGCGTACGATACTCCTTGCCCGCCGGCGGCGCGTCTGTCAGAAGCCTCTCAGCATCCAGCCTGCCCCAGTGCACCTTTGCACGGGCAAGGGCCCGACGGGCACCTTCAATGCAGGCGGAGCGCTTGATGACTTCCACCCAAGGGCACACATCCACCAGCCGCCGCACGAGGCCGAAGTAGCTCCCAGGCATGGCCTCTTCAGGCCACAGCTGGACTATGAGGCCCTTCATGGCCTGCTCGGCTACCTTGTGGAGCTCGACCAGCTGCTTCAACTGGTCGCTAAGGGGCACCGGATGTCCGGCCTCAGCATACTGAGACCAGAAGACCTTCTCCGTTGAGCTCCCCTCCTCGTCCCGGTAGAATGTGGCGGCATCGGACACGCTGCGAGGCAGATCTGCAAATGCTCCTGGAGAGCTCCGAATTCGGGTAAGTAACAGGTAATTCACATTCACATGCTTGCTTTGCATGAAAAATGCCTTACCCGCCGCTATTTTCTTCACCGCCTCAATCTCCTGGAGGGCCTTATGGGCCTCGGCCTTAGCGGCTTTGGCATTCTCAAGAGCCGAGGAAAGCTCGGACTCTCGAGTCTTCGAGTCACGCTCCAAACCCTCATGCTTTTCCATGAGAGCCTGGAGCTCTTGCCGCACCTCCGCCACCCGCGCCTCCTGCTTCTCTCGCTCCGCTCGTTCCGCAGCCGCATTATGTTCAGCCGCAGACATGACCTCCTTCAGGGTCGCCACCTCGTTCGTGGCCCCTGCAGTGCCCACGTTATCCTTGTTATTTCTATTGCAACCAAAATCCTTTTTTGTAAGGTACAAATACGGTGTTACTCACCTTCTTTGTCCTCGAGCTGCTTCTTGGCAAGACCGAGCTCGTTCTCGGTCCGCTCGAGGTCCTGCTTCAAAGCACCGACCTCCGCAGTCAATGCGGCAGAGGTCAGCAGCGCAGCCTGCAATCCCATATTGACATAATTTTTGGAACTCCTGCGTATATCTTTTTAGATCCTCAGTCCGGCTTTTCTTTCCGAACACCGAACCGAGCATCAGGGGCTACTGTCTATGTGGTATTACATTACATATTTTAAAACTTCTTACCTCAAAGCCTGTTAGAAGGCTGCTGCAGGCTTCGGTCAGCCCGCTCTTGGCGAGCTGAACCTTCTGAATCACCGCACTCATGATAGTGCGGTGTTCTTCCTCGATGGAAGCACCGTTGAGCACCTCCAACAAGTTGTCCGGCGCCTCCGGTTGGATGGAGGCCGCCGGTGTCACGGTCTTGCCCTTCTTACGAAGGGGCCGCCTGCCGGACTCTGGAACCACTGCGGGTTCCGGGGCGGAGTCCGGTGCGAAGTCCGGGAGGTTGCCCTGTGGCACCTCCGGAGCCTCACCCTCCTGGCGGGTCCCCTCCTGGGATCCCACCTCGGCGTCCTCGGTGTCGCGAGGGGTGGAGGCGGTCGGAATGGAATCCACATCCGACGGAGCCAAGGACCCGCTAGAAGAAGCGGGAAGATCGTCCTCGGCCGGACTGCAGGTTGTATGCGGCATTAGAAGGACACCATGTGGCCAAAACAAAAGAAATTATAAATCATTCATGAATCCGGATACTTACGATCTTGCCGGGGCTTGGCCCTTGAGGGTCACCCCTCGTCGCCATCATCGGTGTTGGCGGAGCTGTCCGGAGGAAGGGTCCTTCCCCTCTTGGACCCTTCGGCCTCCCCCGTTGGGGAAGCCTTCCTCTTCCTCTCTCCCCCTCCTGGGGAGAGTCCTCTCTCTCCTCCTCGTCTTTGGGGGAGGAGTCCGCCTAGGAGCCATCGGACAATGAGTCCGATACCACCTGGCACCGGGAACTCCTTCGGGTTCCCGTGGCCGCCTTCTTGGCCTTCTTCTCCGGCACCACGTAAGGGGCCGGAACCAGCAGCCCCATCAAACGGGTATCCGCTGGGTCTTCGGGAAGGGGAGCCGGACAATCAACCTGTCCGAACGTCCTCTGCCAGTCCTGTTAAAGGCATTGGGTGTTTTAGATCCCACGTAGAGTCAAACTATGAAAAAAAGTAAGTGTCCCATAAAGGATAGCAAAGCTTACCTCGCCGGCCGGGCGCTTTGTGCTGAATCCGCGATCTTCAGTTGCGGATGCGGGGGCTTCTCCGCCCTTGAACAACACCTTCCAGGCAGCTTCGTACGTCGTGTTGAAGAGCCTGCTCAGGGTCTGGTGTTGTGCCGGATCAAACTCCCACAAATTGAAGGCCCGTTGTTGGCAGGGGAGAATCCGGTGGACGAGCATGACCTGGATCACGTTGACAAGCTTAAGTTTCTTGTTCACCAGGGTCTGGAGACAGGACTGGAGTCCTGTCAGCTCCTCCGAACTACCCCATAGCAAGCCCTTCTCTTTCCAGGAGGTGAGCTGCATGGGGATACCAGATCTGAACTCGGGGGCCGCTTCCCATTTAGGGTCACGCGGCTCGGTGATGTAGAACCACCCCGATTGCCACCCTTTGATGGACTCTGAGGGAGTCCTAGACTAGGGGGTGTCCGGACAGCCGGACTATCATCGTCAACCGGACTCCAAGACTATGAAGATACAAGATTGAAGACTTCGTCCTGTGTCCGGATGGGACTTTCCTTGGCGTGGAAGGCAAGCTTGGCGATACGGATATGTAGATCTCCTACCATTGTAACCGACTCGGTGTAAACCTAGCCCTCTCCGGTGTCTATATAAACCGGAGGGTTTTAGTCCGTAGGACACACAACCATTACAACAATCATACCATAGGCTAGCTTCTAGGGTTTAGCCTCCTTGATCTCGTGGTAGATCCACTCTTGTACTACCCATATCATCAATATCAATCAAGCAGGAGTAGGGTTTTACCCCCATCGGGAGGGCCCGAACCTGGGTAAAAACATCGTGTCGCTTGTCTCCTGTTACCATCCGCCTAGACGCACAGTTCGGGACCCCCTACCCGAGATCCGCCGGTTTTGACACCGACATTGGTGCTTTCATTGAGAGTTCCTCTGTGCCATCACCGATAGGAAGGATGCCTCTTCCCGTCTTCAAAGACGGTATCTTCGCCAAGGGAGCCTTGGCCGCCGGCCAAACTATCCGGCTGGGTGGTTTTCTCATGACCGCCCGTTCGGCCACCGCTTCGACGATGACCTCTCGGGTCATCAAAAGCAATCTTCATGTCAACTCGGAATTCGCCGAGCAGTTGGATCCAATAGAGCTCTCGTCCGTAAACGAGCTCTTGGATCGCATCGCCGCCCTGGGAGTCACTACAGAGTACAATCAGATTGGGCTTAAAACCGATCTAAGAGAGATTAACTCTCCCCAGGCTACCCACCACGTTGCAGTGGTGGAGGAACAATGCGGCAACTCTTCTCCTGTATTGAAAACTAGCCATGTCCGGACTTCCGAACCCTCCATGCCGGATTCCCGCGGAGGGACGGACTTCGATCAAGCATTGAACCTAAAGTCAGGCATCGGACCGGACTCATTGGACAACGTCCAACAATCAAAGCTTCCAAATTCGGAAACTTCTCGGCTTTTGAGCCTCGAGATGGGTAGGGTTCCAGACTCAATTCCACCCACCCACCCAGACACATGCGATCTATCTCAAATCCGGCAAGAGCCCGCCGAGACAGTACATCATTACTAGGCCAGATTCCTCCTGGTTATGGACAGGATAAAGGACTGCCGAGAACAAAACGCAATTTCAATTTTTTGCAATAATTGCACGGACGAGGGAATTTTGAACGCCGTCAGTAGTCGCGAAATTACACGCTTAGCCGATCTGGCGTCCATAGTACGAAAGTACTGTGCGATGGAGAGTCTCCGGAAAACCAAAACTAAGTTTTGGGACAATTCGGCCCCGAATACAACCCTAGTCCAAAGTAAAAGGGTGCATCACACTCAGGCAACAGGCACAAAAGCCAAAAAGCCAAAACCCCATAAAGGGCACGGAACCGTACTGGAAGGATGGCTCAACGGACCCTGTAAAATTCACAATACAGAAGGCGCCACTCCAACACATGGCCTCCGAGCATGTTGGATATTGCGGCAGGTGGCCAAAAGTGGCGAAGAGCTTCTAGCCCCGGAGAGCCACTCCAATAATACCAGTAGGTGTCAACAGTCTTCGAGACTTTCGCATCGAATGATATGCGGAAACGAACAATCCGCAGCCTTGCCGAAGTCTACCAAGTAGCAACAACAAATCCATGGAGCGACACGGCCATCACCTTCAACGCCAGCGACGAACCTAGGTTCAGAACAGCCCGAGCACCAGCCGCATTGGTCCTCAGTCCAATAGTGGATGGCTTTCGTCTTACCAAGGTACTCATGGATGGCGGCAGCGGACTAAACCTCATCTACGAGGAAACTCTTCAAAAAATGGAAATAGACTGGAGCCGCATTGAGCGAAGCAGCACCACCTTTAGAGGGATAATCCCTAGTCGGGAAGCGCGCTGCACAGGAAAAATCACACTTGATGTGGTGTTCGGCTCGCCGGACAATTACAGGTCCGAAGAGGTCACGTTCCAAGTGGCCCCGTTCAGCAACGGATATCACGCTATATTAGGGCGAGAGGCATTCACAATTTTTCAAGCCATACCCCATTACGGGTACATGAAGCTTAAGATGCCTGGCCCCGGCGGAATAATCACTCTCGCTAGTGATCCAGACATAGCCCTTCGCGCCGAAAACAAGACAGCCGCATTAGCCCTGGAGGCACTATCCGAAGCCCTAGCGGCGGAGGAACTCACTGCGCTGCGCTCTATGGTGAATAGGGACGATGTGATACTCGATAAGAGATCCAAGTCCACCTCCTTTAAACCAGCGGATGAAATAGCCAAATTCCAGGTCCACCCAACGGACCCAACAAAGACGGCCTCCATCGGGGCACAGTTGAACCCTGACGTAGACGCCGCACTACGAGAATTCCTTCGGGAAAATTGGGATATCTTCGCCTGGCACCCTTCAGATATGCCAGGAATCCCACACAGATTGGCAGAACACAGCCTAAACATCCTAAAAGGATTCAAGCCAGTCAAACAGGCTCTTCGGCGATTTTCCGAACCCAAAAGACAGGCAATGGGAGAAGAGCTAGCCAAACTACTGGAAGCCGGATTCATTAGAGACATTAAACATCCGGACTGGCTAGCAAACCTGGTAATGGTACCAAAGAAGGATAAATCCTGGCGCCTATGTGTCGATTTTAAAGACCTCAACAAGGCCTGCCCAAAGGACCCCTTCCCTCTTCCCCGCATCGACCAAATAATCGATGCTACTGCAGGGCACGATTCGTTGTGCTTCCTTGACGCATACTCCGGTTACCATCAAATTAAGATGGCAGAGGCAGACCAAGCCGCAACGGCATTCATTACTCCATATGGACCATTCTGCTTCAACACGATGCCCTTCGGACTCAAAAACGCCGGCGCAACATATCAGCGCATGATTCAAACATGTCTGGCTACCCAGATCGGCAAAACGGTAGAGGCATACGTAGACGACGTAGTCGTCAAAACCAGACATGTCGAAACTCTAGTAGACGATTTGAGGCTCACATTCAACAACCTCCGAGCATATGACATTAAGCTGAATCCGGAAAAATGCGTCTTCGGCGTACCAGCAGGAAAGCTCCTGGGCTTCATTGTATCCAGTAGAGGAATTGAAGCAAACCCAGCCAAGATCCGAGCTCTGTCACAACTGGATATTCCAAAAGATCTCAAACAAATACAAAAATTGACTGGATGCATGGCGGCTCTAAGCCGCTTCATCTCCCGTTTGGGAGAAAAGGCATTGCCCCTTTATCGCCTCCTCAGGCGCACCGAACACTTCGAGTGGACGGATGCTGCCACTGCCAGACTCGAAGAAATAAAGGCCATATTGGCAACAAATCCGGTCCTGGCTGCGCCTAACTTGGGTGAACCCATGTTGTTATATATCGCGGCAACACATCAAGTTGTAAGCGCGGTGCTCGTCGTCGAACGAGAAACAGAAGGGCATAAATTCCCTCTTCAAAAACCAGTGTACTATGTATCTGCTGTCTTAACTCCCTGCAAGTCCCGCTACCCGCACTATCAAAAAATAGCATACGCAGTGTTCATGGCATCCCGGAAGCTCCGACACTACTTTCAAGAGTGTTCGATAACAGTGGCCTCCGAAGTGCCCCTCAATGACATTATAAACAACCGCGATGCAACGGGCAGGATTGCTAAATGGGCCATTGAGCTCTTACCATTTGATATAACTTACAAACCTCGGCGAGCTATAAAGTCGCAAGTCTTGGCCGACTTTGTCGCCGAATGGACTGAAGCCGAACTCCCTAAAGAGTACGACGCATACTCCAATTGGACTATGCATTTCGACGGCTCCAAAATGTTGGCCGGCTTGGGGGCTGGCATCGTATTGACGTCCCCAACCGGGGATACAGTCCAATACGTACTTCAGATAATGTACACGGACTCCAACAATGCAGCCGAATATGAGGCCCTCCTACATGGCCTCCGGATGGCAATCTCCATGGGCATTCAACGCCTAGAGGTGCGCGTGGATTCAAACCTTGCAATATCCCAAGTAAATGGAGACTTTGAAGCCAAAGATCCGAAGATGGCAGCCTATCGTAACGCTGTCCTAAAAATGTCAACCCGGTTCAAAGGACTTGAATTCCACCACGTAGCCCGGGATAATAACCAAGCAGCCGACATATTGGCATGTATCGGTGCGAAACGCGACGCTGTACCTCCAAACATCTTCCTGGAACGGCTCTTTAAGCCATCCGTACTATGGGAAGAGGAGTCCGGAAATAACAACCCGGAAGCGGCCGCACTACCCAACACAGAACAGTCTGACATAATCGGCGGCTCAGCCGACGAAATAACACCTTTAGCCCACGAAATAATGGCAGTAATTGCCCCGTGGACAGAGCCATTCCTAGCCAACTTAATTAGGCAGGAACTTCCCGAGGACCAAAATGAGGCCCGCTGCATAGTTCGGCGATCTAAAGCCTACAAGGTGCACGAGGGAGAGCTGTATAAGAAAAGCACAACCGGAGTCCTTCAAAGGTGTATCTCCGAAGAGGAAGGGCGAAACCTTCTGGCTGAAATTCATGCCGGACTAGGCGGACACCACGCCGCAGCTCGGGCCCTTGTAGGCAAGGCCTTCCGTACATGATTTTATTGGCCGACGGCCCGGGCAGATGATGCGTTGGTTGTCAGCTCTTTGCTAATCAGAGCCATATGCCACCCACCGCCCTCAAAACTATACCCATTACCTGGCCGTTCGCGGTCTGGGGGCTTGACATGGTTGGACCCCTTAAAGGGGGAACCCACAAGCAAAGGTACCTATTGGTCATGGTGGACAAATTCACCAAATGGATAGAGGCCAAGCCAGTTAAAACGGCAGAGTCCGGACCAGTGATAGACTTTATATCCGGGGTAGTACACCGTTATGGCGTCTCCCGTAGCATCATTACCGATAACGACACGAACTTCACGGCCGACGAGGTTAAATTATGGTGCCAAAATATGGGCATTAAGCTAGATTATGCTTCAGTCTATCATCCTCAAACCAACGGTCAAGTGGAACGAGCAAATGGTCTAATAATGAACGGCATCAAACCCAGACTAGTGCGGTCCCTTACGAAATCTGACACGCACTGGGTAGAGGAACTCGACTCTGTACTCTGGGGGCTGCGGACAACGCCCAACCGTACTACCGGATTCACACCATCTTTTATGGTATACGGCGCACATGCAGTTTTGCCCTTGCAAGGCTTATAGTGATGTGCATTACCGAGAGGGCCCAGAGATACCTCTCCGACAATCGGAGTGACAAAACCTAATCTCGAAACACGCCAACCCAACATGTACCTTTGGAGACACCTGTAGTACTCCTTTATAATCACCCAGTTACGTTGTGATGTTTGGTAGCACCCAAAGTGTTCCTCCGGTAAACGGGAGTTGCATAATCTCATAGTTACAGGAACATGTATAAGTCATGAAGAAAGCAATAGCAATATACTAAACGATCAAGTGCTAGGCTAATGGAATGGGTCATGTCAATCACATCATTCTCCTAATGATGTGATCCCATTAATCAAATGACAACACATGTCTATGGTTAGGAAACATAACCATCTTTGATTAATGAGCTAGTCAAGTAGAGGCATACTAGTGACCTTATATTGGTCTATGTATTCACACATGTGTTATGTTTCCGGTTAATACAATTCTAGCATGAATAATAAACATTTATCATGATATGAGGAAATAAATAATAACTTTATTATTGCCTCTAGGGCATATTTCCTTCAGTCTCCCACTTGCACTAGAGTCAATAATCTAGATTACACAGTAATGATTCTAACACCCATGGAGTCTTGGTGCTGATCATGTTTTGCTCGTGAGAGAGCCTTAGTCAATGGGTCTGCAACATTCAGATCCGTATGTATCTTGCAAATCTCTATGTCTCCCACCTGGACTTGGTCCTGGATGGAATTGAAGCGTCTCTTGATGTGCTTGGTCCTCTTGTGAAATCTGGATTCCTTTGCCAAGGCAATTGCACCAGTATTGTCACAGAAGATCTTCATTGGTCCCGATGCACTAGGTATGACACCTAGATCGGAAATGAACTCCTTCATCCAGACTCCTTCATTTGCTGCTTCCGAAGCAGCTATGTACTCCGCTTCACATGTAGATCCCGCCACGACGCTTTGTTTAGAACTGCACCAACTTACAACTCCACCGTTTAATAAAAACACGTATCCGGTTTGTGATTTAGAATCGTCCGGATCAGTGTCAAAGCTTGCATCGACGTAACCATTTACGATTAGCTCTTTGTCACCTCCATATATGAGAAACATATCCTTAGTCCTTTTCAAGTATTTCAGGATGTTCTTGACCGCTGTCCAGTGATCCACTCCTGGATTACTTTGGTACCTTCCTGCCAAGCTTATTGCTAAGCATACGTCAGGTCTGGTACACAGCATTGCATACATGATAGAGCCTATGGCTGAAGCATAGGGAACATCTTTCATTTCCTCTCTATCTTCTGCTGTGGTCGGGCATTGAGTCTGACTCAATTTCACACCTTGTAGCACGGGCAAGAACCCTTTCTTTGCCTGATCCATTTTGAACTTTTTCAAAATTTTATCAAGGTATGTGCTTTGTGAAAGTCCTATTAAGCGTCTCGATCTATCTCTATAAATCTTGATGCCCAATATGTAAGCAGCTTCACCGAGGTCTTTAATTGAAAAACTTTTATTCAAGTATCCCTTTATGCTATCCAGAAATTCTATATCATTTCCAATTAGTAATATGTTATCTACATATAATATCAGAAATGCTATAGAGCTCCCACTCACTTTCTTGTAAATACAGGCTTCTCCAAAAGTCTATATAAAACCATATGCTTTGATTACACTATCAAAGCGTTTATTCCAACTCCGAGATGCTTGCACCAGTCCATAGATGGATCGCTGGAGCTTGCACACTTTGTTAGCACCTTTTGGATCAACAAAACCTTCTGGTTGCATCATATACAACTCTTCTTCCAGAAATCCATTCAAGAATGCAGTTTTGACATCCATTTGCCAAATTTCATAATCATAAAATGCGGCAATTGCTAACATGATTCGGACAGACTTAAGCATCGCTACGGGTGAGAAAGTCTCATCGTAGTCAACCCCTTGAACTTGTCGAAAACCTTTCGCAACAAGTCGAGCTTTATAGACAGTTACATTACCATCAGCGTCAGTCTTCTTCTTAAAGATCCATTTATTCTCAATGGCTTGCCGATCATCGGGCAAGTCAACCAAAGTCCATACTTTGTTCTCATACATGGATCCCATCTCAGATTTCATGGCCTCCAGCCATTTTGCGGAATCTGGGCTCATCATCGCTTCCTCATAGTTCGTAGGTTCGTCATGGTCAAGTAACATGACTTCCAGAATAGGATTACCGTACCACTCTAGTGCGGATCTTACTTTGGTAGACCTACGAGGTTCAGTAGAAACTTGATCTAAAGTTTCATGATCAATATCATTAGCTTCCTCACTAATTGGTTTAGTTGTCACAGGAACCGGTTCTTGTGATGAACTACTTTCCAATTAGGGAGCAGGTACAGATACCTCATCAATTTCTACTTTCCTCCCACTCACTTCTTTCGAGAGAAACTCCTTCTCTAGAAAGGATCCGAATTTAGCAACGAAAATCTTGCCCTCAGATCTGTGATAGAAGGTGTACCCAACAGTTTCTTTTGGGTATCCTATGAAGACACATTTCTCCGATTTGGGTTCGAGCTTATCTGGTTGAAGTTTCTTCACATAAGCATCGCAACCCCAAACTTTAAGAAACGACAACTTTGGTTTCTTGCCAAACCACAGTTCATGAGGCATCGTCTCAACGGATTTTGATGGTGCCCTATTTAACGTGAATGCGGCCGTCTCTAAAGCATAACCCCAAAACGATAGCGGTAAATCAGTAAGAGACATCATAGATCGCACCATATCTAGTAAAGTACGATTACGACGTTCGGACACACCATTTCGTTGTGGTGTTCTGGGTGGCGTGAGTTGCGAAACTATTCCGCATTGTTTCAAATGTAGACCAAACTCGTAACTCAAATATTCTCCTCCACGATCAGATCGTAGAAATTTTATTTTCTTGTTACGATGATTTCCACTTCACTCTGAAATTCTTTGAACTTTTCAAATGTTTCAGACTTGTGTTTCATTAAGTAGATATACCCATATCTGCTCAAATCATCTGTGAAGGTGAGAAAATAACGATACCCGCCGCGAGCCTCAACATTCATTGGACCACAAACATCAGTATGTATGATTTCCAACAAATCAGTTGCTCGCTCCATAGTTCCGGAGAATGGCGTTTTAGTCATCTTGCCCATGAGGCACGGTTAGCAAGTACCAAGTGATTCATAATCAAGTGATTCCAAAAGCCCATCAGCATGGAGTTTCTTCATGCGCTTTACACCGATATGACCCAAACGGCAGTGCCACAAATAAGTTGCACTATCATTATCAACTCTACATCTTTTGGTTTCAACACTATGAATATGTGTATCACTACTATCGAGATTCAATAAAAATAGACCACTCTTCAAGGGTGCATGACCATAAAAGATATTACTCATATAAATAGAACAACCATTATTCTCTGACTTAAATGAATAACCGTCTCGCATCAAACAAGATCCAGATATAATGTTCATGCTCAACACTGGCACCAAATAACAATTATTTAGGTCTAAAACTAATCCCGATGGTAGATGTAGAGGTAGCGTGCCGACCGCGATCACATCGACTTTGGAACCATTTCCCACGCGCATCGTCACCTCGTCCTTAGCCAATCTTCGCTTAATCCGTAGTCCCTGTTTCGAGTTGCAAATATTAGCAACAGAACCAGTATCAAATACCCAGGTACTACTGCGAGCATTAGTAAGGTACACATAAATAACATGTATATCACATATACCTTTGTTCACTTTGCCATCCTTCTTATCCGCCAAATACTTGGGACAGTTCCGCTTCCAGTGTCCAGTCTGCTTGCAGTAGAAGCACTCAGTCTCAGGCTTAGGTTCAGACTTGGGTTTCTTCTCTTGAGCAGCAACTTGTTTGCTGTTCTTCTTGAAGTTCCCCTTCTTCTTCCCTTTGCCCTTTTTCTTGAAACTGGTGGTCTTGTTAACCATCAACACTTGATGCTCCTTCTTGATTTCTACCTCCGTGGCTTTTAGCATAACGAAGAGCTCGGGGATAGTCTTGTCCATCCCTTGCATATTATAGTTCATCATGAAGCTCTTATAGCTTGGTGGCAGTGATTGAAGAATTCTGTCAATGACACTATCATCAGGAAGATTAACTCCCAGTTGAATCAAGTGATTATCATACCCAGACATTTTGAGTATGTGTTCACTGACAAAACTATTCTCTTCCATCTTGCAGCTATAGAACTTATTAGAGACTTCATATCTCTCAATCCGGGCATTTGCTTGAAATATTAACTTCAACTCCTGGAACATCTCATGTGCTCCATGACGTTCAAAACGTCGTTGAAGACCCGGTTCTAAGCCGTAAAGCATGGCACACTGAACTATCGAGTAGTCATCAGCTTTGCTCTGCCAGACGTTCTTAACGTCGTCAGTTGCATCAGCAGCAGGCCTGGCACCCAACGGTGCTTCCACGACGTAATTCTTCTGTGCAGCAATGAGGATAATCCTCAGGTTACGGACCCACTCCGTGTAATTGCTACCATCATCTTTCAACTTTGCTTTCTCAAGGAACGCATTAAAATTCAACGGAACAACAACACGAGCCATCTATCTACAACAAACATAGACAAGCAAAATACTATCAGGTACTAAGTTCATGATAAATTTAGGTTCAATTAATCATATTACTTAAGAACTCTCACTTAGATAGACATCCCTCTAATCCTCTAAGTGATTACGTGATCCATATCAACTACATCATGTCCGATCATCACGTGAGATGGAGTAGTTTCAACGGTGAACATCAATATGTTGACCATATCTACTATATGATTCACGCTCGATCTTTCGGTCTCCGTGTTCCGAGGCCATATTTGTTATATGCTAGGCTCGTCAAGTTTAACCTGAGTATTCCGCGTGTGCAACTGTTTTGCACCCGTTGTATTTGAACGTAGAGCCTATCACACCCGATCATCACGTGGTGTCTCAGCACGAAGAACTTTCGCAACGGTGCATACTCAGGGAGAACACTTCCTGATAATTAGTGAGAGATCATCTTAAAATGCTACCGTCAAACTAAGCAAAATAAGATGTATAAAAGATAAACATCATATGCAATCAAAATATGTGACATGATATGGCCATGATCATCTTGCGCCTTTGATCTCCATCTCCAAAGTACTGTCATGATCTCTATCGTCACCGGCACGACACCATGATCTTCATCATCTTGATCTATATCAATGTGTCGTCACATGGTCGTCTCGCCAACTATTGCTCTTGCAACTATTGCTATCGTATAGCGATAAAGTAAAGCAATTATTTGGCACTTGCATCTTATACAACAAACAGACAACCATATGACTTCTGCCAGTTGTCGATAACTTCAACAAAACATGATCATCTCATACAACAACTTATATCTCATCACGTCTTGACCATATCACATCACAACATGCCCTGCAAAAACAAGTTAGACGTCCTCTACTTTGTTGTTGCAAGTTTTACGTGGCTGCTACGGGCTGAGCAAGAACCGTTCTTACCTACGCATCAAAACCACAACGATAGTCCGTCAAGTTGGTGCTGTTTTAACCTTCGCAAGGGCCGGGCGTAGCCACACTCGGTTCAACTAAAGTTGGAGAAACAGACACCCGCTAGTCACCTGTGTGCAAAGCACGATGGTAAAACCAGTCTTGCGTAAGCGTACGCGTAATGTCGGTCTGGGCCGCTTCATCCAACAATACCGCTGAACCAAAGTATGACATGCCGGTAAGCAGTATGACTTGTATCGCCCACAACTCACTTGTGTTCTACTCGTGCATATAACATCAACCCATAAAACCTAGGCTCGGATGCCACTGTTGGGGAACATAGTAATTTCAAAAAAAATCCTACGCACACGCAATATCATGGTGATGGCATAGCAACGAGAGGGGAGAGTGTTGTCCACGTACCCACGTAGACCGTAAGCGGAAGCGTTATGACAACGCGGTTGATGTAGTCGTACGTCTTCACGATCCGACCGATCCAAGTACCGAACGTACGGCACCTCCAAGTTCAGCACACGTTCAGCTCGATGACGATCCCCGGACTCCGATCCAGCAAAGTGTCGGGGATGAGTTCCGTCAGCACGACAGCGTGGTGACGATGATGATGCTTTACCGGCGCAGGGCTTCGCCTAAACTCCGCGACGATATGACCGAGGTGGAATATGGTGGAGGGGGGCACCGCACACGGCTAAGGAACGATCCGTAGATCAACTTGTGTGTCATGGGGTGCCTCCTACCCCCGTATATAAAGGAGCAAGGGGGGGTGCAGCCGGCCCTAGTAGGAGGTGCGCCGGAGGAGTCCTACTCCCACCGGGAGTAGGACTCCCCCCTTCCCTAGTTGGACTAGGACTTGGGGGGAAGGAGGAGAGGGGGAAAGGAAAGGGGGGGCGCCGCCCCCCTCCTTGTCCTATTCGGACTTGGGGGGAGGGGCGCGCGGCTGCCCCTTGGCCCCTTCTCCTCTTCCTCCACTAGCCCCACTAAGGCCCATTAGGTCACCGGGGGGTTCCGGTAACCTCCCGGTACTCCGGTAAAATGCCAATTTCACCCGAAACACTTCCGATGTCCAAACATAGGCTTCCAATATATCAATATTTATGTCTTGACCATTTAGAGACTCCTTGTCATGTCCGTGATCACATCCGGGAATCCGAACAAACTTCGGTACATCAAAACTTATGAACTCATAATAAAACTATCATCGTAACGTTAAGCGTGCGGACCCTACGGGTTCGAGAACTATGTAGACATGACCTAGAACTATTCTCGGTCAATAACCAATAGCGGAACCTGGATGCTCATATTGGCTCCTACATATTCTACGAAGATCTTTATCGGTCAAACCGCATAACAACATACATTGTTCCCTTTGTCATCGGTATGTTACTTGCCCGAGATTCGATCGTCGGTATCCAATACCTAGTTCAATCTCGTTATCGGCAAGTCTCTTTATTCATTACGTAATGCATCATTCCGTAACTAACTAATTAGCTACATTGCTTGCAAGGCTTATAGTGATGTGCATTACCGAGAGGGCCCAGAGATACCTCTCCGACAATCGGAGTGACAAAACCTAATCTCGAAATACGCCAACCCAACATGTACCTTTGGAGACACCTGTAGTACTCCTTTATAATCACCCAGTTACGTTGTGAAGTTTGGTAGCACCCAAAGTGTTCCTCCGGTAAACGGGAGTTGCATAATCTGATAGTTACAGGAACATGTATAAGTCATGAAGAAAGCAATAGCAATATACTAAACGATCAAGTGCTAGGCTAATGGAATGGGTCATGTCAATCACATCATTCTCCTAATGATGTGATCCCATTAATCAAATGACAACACATGTTTATGGTTAGGAAACATAACCATCTTTGATTAATGAGCTAGTCAAGTACATGCATACTAGTGACGTTATGTTGGTCTATGTATTCACACATGTATTATGTTTCCGGTTAATACAATTCTAGCATGAATAATAAACATTTATCATGATATGAGGAAATAAATAATAACTTTATTATTGCCTCTAGGGCATATTTCCTTCACCAAGTGCCAAGTGTGTGTGTTCAAGCTAAGAAACCTCACAAATCCCATAAGACTGCAGAGGCAAGATACTTGGCGCCACTAGAGCTTATACATTCTGATCTTTGTGAGATGAATGGCGTGTTGATAAAAGGTGGAAAGAAATACTTCATGACGTTGATTGATGACTCCACTAGATATTGTTATGTGTATCTTCTGAAATCAAAAGACGAGGCTTTAAATTTCTTTAAAAACTACTACCTCCGCCCGGGTATACAAGTCCGGTTAGCCAGCCCATGTCGTACACAATTACAAGGCCGGATGCTTTAATTGCCCTGCTGGCTCGCGAGAAGATTGGCTGAGCGCACTGCATGCAGGCAGGGGAGAGAATTACTCTGCTGCATGCCGGCTATTCACTGGGTGCATGCATGTAGGGTGCAGCCTTTGGGGGAAGACCAAAGCATCACGCGCAAGTGCCTTGGTCCTGCTGTACTAGCTCTCCGGCCCTCTAAACCCGGACGGAGGTAGTATAAGGCTGAAGCAGAGAACCAACTTGATTAAAAATTTAAACGATTTAGGTCTGATCATGGTGGAGTATTTTTCCAATGAATTTGATTTGTTTTGTGCGAAACATGGTATAAATCATGAGAGGATGCCTCCCTACTCACCTCAGTCAAATGGGGTGGCCGAAAGAAAGAACCAAACTCTAACTGATTTGGTTAACGCCGTGTTAGACACATCGGGTCTCTCCAAGGCATGGTGGGGGGAGGCGCTAATGACTGCATGTCATGTCCTAAACCGAGTTCCCACAAATCATAAGACCATGACTCCATTTTAGGAATGGGAAATGAAAAGATTGAAACTCTCCTACCTACGTACTTGGGGTTGTTTGGCAAAAGTCAATATACCAATTCCCATGAAGCACAAATTTGGACCAAAAACCGTGAATTGTGTTCTTCTGGGCTATGCATGTTGGTACAATTATGGAGTCGAATGATGCGACTTTCTTTGAGGACATATTTCCTATGAAGGATATGTCGAGTTCATCAAACCAGGATTTATCTACTCTATCAAGTTAGGAATTAGGTATAATTCTTGAATGCACCATTGCGATGGAATATGTTGAGAATCCTGTGGCGGATGACAATGAAACTCCTATAAAGAGTAAGAGACAGAGGACTATGAAGTCCTTTGGTGATGATTTTATTGTGTACCTCGTGGATGACACACCCAGGACTATTTCATAAGCCTATGCATCTCCCGATGCTGACTACCGGAAGAAGTTGTCCACAGCGAGATGGATTCCATTTTAACTAACAGAACCTGGGAAATCACTAATCATCCTTATGGGTATAAACCTGTAGGATGTAAGTGGGTGTTCAAGAAAAAACTTAGACCTGATGGTACGATTGAAAAGTACAAGGCACGGCTTGTGGCCAAGGGTTATACCCAGAAAGAAGGAGAAGACTTCTTTGACATTTACTCACTTGCGGCTAGACTGACCACTATTCGGGTGCTACTATCACTGGTTGCCTCACACGGTCTTCTTGTTCATCAAATGGACATTAAGACGACTTCCTGAATGGAGAGTTGAACGAGGAAATTTACATGGATTAGCCAAATGGTTTTTTAGTACCTGGTCAGGAAGGAAAGGTGTGCAAGCTATTAAAGTCTTTATATAGCCTTAAACAAGCTCCTAAGGAGTGGCATGAGAAGTTTGAAACAACATTAACTGCTACAGGCTTTGTTCTAAACAAAGGTGACAAGTGTGTGTACTATCGCCATGGTGGGGGCGAAGGATTTTTCTTTGTCTGTATGTCGATGCCATACTGATCTTTGGAACCAAACTTGATTTAATCAAGGAGGTTAAGGATTTCTTATCTTGATGTTTTGAGATGAAGGATCTAGGAGTAGTTGATGTTATTCTGTACATCAAGTTGTTGAGGGATGAGAATGGTGGGATTACACTGCTTCAATCTCACTATGTGGAAAAGGTCTTGAGTCGTTTTGGGTATACTGACTACAAGCCCTCTCCAGCCCCATATGATGCTAGTGTGTTGCTTCGAAAGAATCGACAGATTGCTATAGATCAACTGAGATATTCTCAGATTATTTGCTCGCTTATGTATCTGGCGAGTGCCATGAGGCCTGACATCTTGTTTGCTGTGAGAAAACTGAGCTGGTTTGTGTCAAAACCGGGAGATGATCATTGGCATGTGCTTGAGAGAGTTATGAGCTATTTGAAAGGCACTACGAGCTATGGGGTTCACTACATCGGGTATCCGAGGGTACTGGAGGGTTATAGTGACTCAAACTGGATATCTGATGCTGATGAGATTAAGGCCACAAGTGGTTATGTTTTTACACTTGGTGGTGACGCTGTTTCCTGGAAGTCTTGCAAGCAGGCCATCTTAACGAGGTCAACTATGGAAGCAGAACTAACAACATTAGACACTGCCATTGTTGAAGCAGAGTGGCTTCATTAGCTCTTGATGGACTTACCTTGGTTGAAAAACGAATACCCCCTACCCTGATGAATTGTGATAATCAAACTGTGATCGTCAAGATAAACAGTTCTAAGGATAATATTAAGTCCTCGAGGCATGTGAAGGGGAGATTAAAATCTGTTAGAAAATTGAAGAACTCCGGAGTTATTATGTTGGATTATATCCAAATGTTGAAAAACTTGGAAAATCCCTTCATAAAGGGTTTATAAAGTAATGTGATAGATAATGCATCGATGGAGATGGGTTTGAGACCCACCGTATGAGTTGTCCACAGTGGTAACCCACTCTAAGTGATCGGAGATCCCGTGAAGTAGAAGTGGGAGACAAGCTGTTGGTCAGCGGGGAGGAGAGTATCCCAATATTAATGACCCCACTCCGTGAAGATGCAATACTCTCCTGATCTGCATGGCAGGTTGATAGTTATCTTATTGTGTTGTGAGTGGCTTATTTTAGTTAAAGAGATGCCGTCCTGCAGAACATCTCCTGAGAAACATACCTATATGAATTTGACTGTTAAAAGTCGCAGTGTGTGAGATTGGGTGTTCTCTAATAAATTTCATGAAAGGCCCTGGAGTATGACGTATACGCTCCACCCGCGGGAAAGTCTTGCGGCAGCCTAATATCGGTCAAGAATTTGTGCGAAACTAGTCCCGCAAAAAACTTGTAGTTCAAGGCATAGTCCACTATTCAAGTTGTGGTCTAGCGTATCATAAAGTTCTAAGTAAAAGTTCAACTTAATAGTCTCCACTAAACAGAGTGCGGCTAATCTGCACCCATGCTTAGAAAAAAATTCAAAACAAATACTAGAAAAATTTAAAAAATTCCAATTTTTTTTTGTGGTGGTAGATAATTTGACGCGTGAGGTGCGCCCCAAAACTCAACTCATTTGAGCATCTGAGCAGCTCTCGGCAAAAAAGACAAAATGAGGGTCTGTAAAAATGTTTACTGTTCACGCACTGTTTTGACCAGATTTGTCTTTTTTGCCGAAAGCTGCTCAGATGTCCAAATAAGTTGAATTTTGGGGCGAACCTCACGCGTCAAATTATCTACCACCACAAAAAATTGGATTTTTTTTTGAATTTTTCTAGTATTTTTTTTTTTGAATTTTTTGCTGAGAGGGAGCAGATGAGCCCGGGCACCGTTTTGAGTTTTCGCCACTAACCATCGATATATATACAATGTTTTGGAACTAAATGATGACATGTGCCAGTGAGATTTTGTGAGGGATTGTTGGAATTTGTTAGTAGGCCTTTGGCCCAAAGCCCAACTAAAAATCTAAAATTCTCATGCCCATTCATGCATGGCCGTGAGTGGAACTAAAGTTTAGTCCCACCCCGGAAGTTGAATGGGAGTTGCACCTCTTCGTAAGGTGAACTCTTCTAACACTTGTATGAGCATCAGAAGAGGAGACCTACACGCGCGCTCCTCCTCCTCCTCCGCGCCGCGCTTGCGTTTCGGGAATGAGCCGAGCGGAGAGCAAAGCTATGCACGTTGTCTATATTTTTATACTCGGGAAAATTAATGCGTCATTAATTAATAATTAATAGACGCTTTAATTACCGAATCGTTCTGATTTTTTTGGATCGCGACTTGGCGTGGGGTTTACTCCCACGACCTACCCGACCCGTATTATATAGTCAGGCAGACATCTACCCTAGACACCATCGCATCATATGGTTTCGCACCGTTTCAGATCATTGCGCCGCCACGCAAGTCTTCTTCATCCCTCTTTCCGGCGTGCACCGTGAGAAGGGACAACAGGCCTCCGAACCTCGCCTCTCGTGATCCTTTACGGGGGAGGGACGATCAGATTTTCGGGGAGCGCACTCGCGCGACTGTTAGCAACGACGACTTCTTCCCTGACCTCGCCAACCTCTTCCTCAACGACATGGGCGACAACGTCAATGCCAATGGTTCTGCTCCCATTGCACCGTATGTGATTCTGTCCCTCTTGTTCGACATCGTGGTAGAATTCATGATTCTGGTCTATGCCTTAGAATTCATGATTCTGGTTTATGCCTTAGATTCGATCTGTTCATCTACTATGCTAATCCGCACGATTAATTCAATCTCTGATATTGCTGTCATGATTTATTTTGTGTTTATTCGGATTAAATCTCATCGTAATTTGCTCATGATTTCAAAATGATGTACTATATTATATAGAGCCGGATATTGTTCTCCGAGTCTAGCATTGACTAGCCACTTCTCACCCCCGAATCTGATTTCTTATCTGTCTTTAACGGCGAAGAATCCATAGCTAACGCTTTTTTAATGGCAAATTAAGTTGACACAAGGATGAAAATTCCCTCTAAGAAGCATAGCAAATCATTGCCAAAAACTGAAGGAATTGCCATGCTTGCTACTCCCTCCGTTCCTAAATAGTTGTCTTTTTAGAGATTTCAACAAGTGACTACATACAGAGTAAAATGAGTGAATCTACACTCTAAAATATGTCTACATACATCCGTATGTTGTAATCCATTTGAATGTCTAGAAAGACAAATATTTAGAAACGGAGGGAGTAAAAAGAATTGCCATCCTAAAAACACGTTTGATTTGTCATGGTTAAAAGCCTGGAGTTCGGCTTGTAGCGAAATCCTAAAACAAAGAGGGTCTCCCATTTATCCCGATTTTATAGAGTGATAACACCAGGCTAAAACCAAAAAACGATGGAAATACTGTTCGGCACTACAAATCTGCCCCGATCTGATCTACGAGTACCTTCTACTAACACAGAACGAGTGTTCCCCTCACGTCTGCCTTCCAACACATCCTGCAAACCGAAGCCGCACACGCAGCGCGTCCCAAATTACTCACAGGACAGAACTAAAACCTACACGTCCAGCGACAAGAATCTGAATTGCTACTCAATCACGGCGCAGAAACCCGAGGCACAGCAGAGCGATATGAAGCCCGACGATCAGCTCCGACCACCGCACCGGCGACCCCAATCTGGACGCCGAGGAGTGCGACGGCTGTGCGGCCGGCGATACCCCAGCAGCTGCCACAACCAACAAGCCGGTGTCAATGACAATGGCATTTGTACACAACAATGACAATGTACAGCCAATGGCTAAGCGCTCACCGTTGCACACGGAGCTGGTGGTGAGGTTGGCGAGGATGGTGAACGAGGTGCTGTTCGTGTAGCCGGCGTAGGAGCACGTTGTGCTCTCGCAGGTCGAGGTGGCGGACGTCGACGTGTTCCCGAGGAACAGGTCTCCGCATTTCGCCGCCGGGCAGGAGGGTGTCAACCCTTGCGTCGGCTGGCAGTCCAGCCTGAACATTTTCAGAGCATTGCCAAGTTCAGATTTCGTCAGTTTCAGTAGCACGTACAGTACTCCCTCCGTCCGGAGAAGCTTGTCCCTGGGACAAGCTTGGGACAAGGAGGGAGTATAATTTAGTAGGAATGAGAAGAAGCTGACTGGCCCAGGAAGTACTCACTGCCAAGTGGTGGAGCTGCAGCCGCACATGATGCAATTGTTGGCCGTCAGGATGTAGCTCGCGTTAGGGACGCGGAGGTTGCGATCGATGGCCGAGCTGCTAATGGCAGAAGAGCAAGCTGCACACAAGTATCACGGTATGTTAAACCAGAATTTCTAAACTGAACTCTGTATGAGTAACTGTACAATTCGAAGGTATACCATGTCCCTCGCAAACAAAAAGTACAGTAGTATATATTATATGGAGTATTAACTTGCGGAAGCGTTACAATGTTCGTGACACTATGCCAGGTTAAGCTTGATGACAGCAGTTCAGTCAAATTCAGAGAGATAAAGAGCAGAAAGTAAACTGTAACGAGCATCTCAACATATACAAGCTTTGTCATGAATCGGAGAACCCAAATTAACCAGGTGGTATATGTATGAACATATCAAATGACTTGCAAATTAGAAGACAGATAGATTCTTGACTGAATTATTTGGTCCTGCTACGATCATTTAACCCGGCTAGTAGTACTACAATTCTTTTGGTCCAATTTTTTTCCTCGGAGAAAGAAGATGTATAACCTCCTGGAATCAACCATACCATACGAGAAATGTTAACTGTTCATAACTTCAGATTCAAGTGGCAGCATATCCAAGACTCTAATCTGAACCGAGGTATGATATGTGTTGCAACTTGCTAGGTAGAAAACCCCTTTTTGCCCATCACAAGCACAACTTTTCAGGGTAAACAATCTGAAAAGCAACCTCGGGACATTGTGAAAAAGTACTACTACTCGTACTACAATCTACAAAGAGTCAAAGAGGGTCAAGAAAAGAGATAGTAGAACTTTCAACTTTGTGTTGGCAAAGCATCTCCATGGCTCCCTCCACTTTTACCAGTAGAAAGAACCTAAAAAGAGTTCAGAAAATGTTTGATAGATGCAGCTTCACATCAGCAACTGCCATTGTATCCTATAATTTGTTGGATCCACCAATAATAAAGAAGTACATATCGCACAAGCTATCAGTAGCAAACTATCGCAAAAAGAAGAGATATCCTAACGGTTTATCATTGAACAACAAAAAAGAGGAGGCAAAATGCATATATAGGAAGAAAAAAAAAGCTGAATCTTGGAGCAATGGCAAGTTAGCAACAAGAAAAGAGAGACAGAGGTCTTTGTGGCGGCACTACCTCGGAGCGGCACGTCGAGGACCTGGCCGGCGAGGAGGCTCTTGGCGTCGGGCATGCGGTTGAGCGCCAGTAACGTCTCCTCCGTGGTCCCGTACTCCTCCGCAATCCCGGCGACGGAGCTCCCGGCAGGCGCGACGTACGTGAGGTGCACGACGGGCTCCCCTCCGACGGGGTCGCAGCTGCAGGGCAGCGGCACCCAGAGCTCCTGCCCCACGGCGACCCGGTTGGGGTCGGACACGTTGTTGGCGGCGGCGATGTCGCGGTACGTGACGAGCCCCGCGAAGGCGCCGCGCGCGACGGCGTCGAGCGTGTCGCCCGCGCGGACCTTGTACGTGGGCCGCTGGAAGGTGGCGCCGGCCCCGCCGGAGCAGAGGCAGGGCAGGCGGACGCGGACCGGGGACGGGGCCGGGGCGGTGGTGGGCGTGGAGAGCGGGAGGTTGTTGGAGGCGAGCAGCGCCCGGTGCGAGCGGAGCTGGAAGAGCGCGCGGACGGCCGCCAGAGTGGTGGCGTTGGGCGGCGAGTAGGAGACCAGGGCCTGGCAGGTGGACGCCCGCGGCGCCGTCGCGTTGCACGCGAACCGCGCGGCCGCGGCCGGGGTAGGGGACAGCGCCGCGAGGGTGACGAGGAGGAGGGCGGGGAGGAAGCAGGGGGGCGCCATTGCCGGCGTGGCAGCGTGCTGGAGCTGGAGCTAGTGGGAGAGTGGGACTGTGTGGGTGGTGGTACAGTGGAGCAGTACGGGGCGGCGTGTGTGAATTTGTTTGGTCTGGCTGTTTAAATGTTGGGGAGGCGCAATGGCGCGGAGGTAGAGGAGGAGGAGAGCGGTGGCGGTGGTCCGTGGCGTGGGGCAGTGCGCCTGCACGGCGGCACGCGGGGGCGAGGTGGGCGGTGGGGCTGGCAAGGCAATGGCATCGCTTCCCGGGTTCCCCGCCCTCGGACGCCGTTGGCGGGTGGTCAATGCGGTTTTGACGAGGGATCCAGGCCGTGCGATTCTGGTCGCACGGTGCACACCTGCGCTTGTAGTAAGCGGGCCCCGTGTGCGCGCGTCCACTGGCCGGAGCACTGGCCGCCTGTCGCGGTGGCAGGCGGGCGAGGTGCGCCCTTTCCTCATATCGGCGTCCATTTACTGCAGTTTTCCTCATTTATTGCAGTTTTCCACCTACGTGAAAGGCCCCAAGTTTGTACAGTACGCTGCGCCTTGTAGTAGTACTACTACGAGTAGGAAGTGGATCGTACTCCCTCCGTCTAGGTGAGTAAGTCATCTTAGGCTGTGCACCGTGACCAAGGAGGAGGGGAAAACGAGAGACATTAATGTTTATTTGCTAATTAATAGTATTGCATGCAATGAACTAACCACTGCATGTCATGTTTGATAGTCTCAGGTCATTAAAAGCATGCACACCCTCATCTCTTATTGGTTGATATGTTAAGAAACAAGAAACGAGGTAGAAGTTAATGCATCGCGCCTACGTGTTTTGGGATTATTTGGTTTTCATGAGATGACTTACACCCCTAGACGGAGGGAGTAAACAAATAAATTCGAAATGTTAATGTCCCCGTGACACCGTGGGGCACGGCGTGTTTGGCCTCTCCGCCCCGAGTACTTGTAGCTGATCGTATGTACTCGTCAACGTTGTTTACCAAATTCTGTCGCACCACGGGTCGACACGCACTTGGCACGGAGCCGGCCGGCGCATCCACGGTCCTATGCACGTCGCACCCCAAGAACAGGACCCATTGAAAGTGTCTATCCGTCGGGCGGGCAAAAGAAAAGAAAGATTCGTGCCCATACGCACACGATGATACGAACCGTCCAAAACTCGAGGCCAACAACATCGATCGTACCACCGGTAAACGATACTGTAACAAACCCCCTTGTTTTTTACTCGTCCGACTCGATCTCTCTCACACGCGGGCATCGATCGTATTTTTATACCAAACCAATGTTTGCCTTGTTTCCGTTGCCACCAAGCTCAGCGCTGTTCGTTTTCCCCAAAGAAATAGTTAAATACGCTGTGAGTGTCTAAACTTGTTCCGTGCGATCGGTTTGATGCCCCTGACCTTGAAATACGCAAAAGTGGTGCCGCAACTTGTCATGTGGTTCAAATACAGTGCCTCCAGACGTATTCCACGGCATGCACCGCTCGCGTGTCACCGGCCCACATGTCAGTGGCTCTCGGCGATGGAGGGACTAGGGGCGTGTTTGGTTGGCGTTTGCTACAATGCCTGCATCGCATACACTTCTCAACCCAGCCTGGTTGAGCAAAAACAGGGCCTAATACGCCATATGCAATTTGTTTGGTTGCCCACATCTAGTGTCCCTGCATTAGGTAATACGCAAGTGCAATTTGTTTGGTTGGCTGCATTGGCCCTAGCGGCACATGAACATGGTGTTTGGTTGCATACGGCGTACACGTTGTGCTTACCTTGTACCCTAGTTGGTGAGTTACCCACAATGATCACACCAACACCACAACAGAGCAATGGTGACGAACTGGGCGAAGATGATGAAGTTCTTCAGCTTCAGCCCAAACTGACGATCCACCTTAGCAGTTTCCACTTTGACAGCTCCAACCTTGGCACTGTCAACACTGCTGCCTCCGTGCTTTCGCACCCAGGCGGAGTAAGCTTGTTCCGTTGCCTGCCTAGTCTTGAACCCTCTATAGTTGCTATTGTTATACGATGCCACTTGTGCATTGACTTCTTCCCATGAACTATAAACCCCTGGAACCTCACCGATGAACACGGCATACCACTTGCCCTAGCAATGCACAAGAGCAAGAGTTGAAGCAGCAAATCAATGGAGCACATGTAGCAAGTAAAGTAGCACACAAACAACAATGGAGCAGGAGAAGTAAAGCCTGCATGATCATACGGCATAGCAAGTTCAATCTAGCACTACCTTGGTGTTAACCTACCACCACATCCAAAAGAGGGTGTCGTCCTACCGCCGCAAGTTCACCATCAGCGTGAGGGGTTAGTATATACCACCTCACCAAAATATACAGACCATCAAATAGTTTTTGAGCCCTAGCTACACAAAGTGTACGTCTTCATCGTCATTGTCGTCGTCGTCGTCACCGCCATCGCCGTCGGGGATCATGCACGCTCACAGGCAGCACTACTCTAGTAGTAGTGCTTGCCCGACCAGCTCCTGAGACACAGCACCCTGTGAGCGTCGGCCATGGCAACGAACCCAACACCCTGGGCCTTGTTGTCAAGCAGGTGGCTGAGAGCTGCCATGAGAGCCTCGTCGCTGAAGCCACCCTGGGTCATGACAACGCCATACAAGTCAGGGTGGACGTCGGGGGGCTTGCACTCCCTGATGGTTGTTGCCACCTCCTTCATCGCCTCAGTCATGCTGCAAAAGACATTGATCTCCTCCTCCATCAGGCCTCCTCTCTTCCTCTTCCTATCATGGATGGGGTCAAATGGCTTGTCGAAGGGCTTCGCAGCGGGCTTGCAGGGCCATCAAGGACCTCGACGTCCGGTGTCCCGGGGAAGTCTAGCATGGGAGAACCAAGAGGCTCACCCGAGCCCATGGCATGCTTCCCAGTTGCCAGCCCGAAGGAGAAGATATGTTGCACCTGGCTGTAGTTCTAGATGGGTGTTTTGAGGAACTCAACGTCCCTTGGGTGGTCCTAAGAATGAAACACAAGTGTTGTTAGTTGCGATTAGGAGTAGGCAATGGTGTACAGTATGAAAAGGAAGAGGGCCGTGAGCTAACCGCGACATGGTCGGCGTAG
Organism: Triticum aestivum; assembly: GCF_018294505.1. Lineage (NCBI taxonomy): Eukaryota > Viridiplantae > Streptophyta > Magnoliopsida > Poales > Poaceae > Triticum > Triticum aestivum. The sequence continues at coordinate 533,386,845 of NC_057807.1, read as the reverse complement.
TGCTCTGCCTCCAGAACTATGGAGCAAGTGTTCTCATCCCATGAGGCGCTGCTAAGGTCTCTCAGCTTGGACACTTGGATCCATCGACTTCTCCACTCCCTCAGGTGGTTGTACGCCTGGGTGGCAGACACCTCTCGCCCACAGAACTCGAACACCTGCTTCGCAACGGTGTTCAAGTGCACCTCCTTGAAGCCCTTGTCAGTCCTAACTCCACTAGAGATGAGCTCACACATCTTGTTCAGCATGAACATGGACATGAACGGCTGCCACTTCATGTTGTTCGACCTACCATCCTTATTTGCCTTTGCTGCTGCTAGCTTGATTGCAGCGGCAGCAGCAGCAGGAGTTGGCTCAACGAGCACTACTGGCACATAGAGGGAATCAGACTCGAACACCTCTGAATTAGGTGCCATCTCGGACATAGGCTGCGAGTCCTCGACAAACGATGGAGCAAACTGGCTGTCAGACACGACAAGGGCCTGACTAGGATCTTGCGTCTGCATGGTCATGTCCTACAATCGTAGCACGCATTGACAGTGAGCATAGCACACAACATACCGGACAATCCATGAAAGCGGGAGCATACATGTACATGGTTCATCACTATCATAGCAAGCACATACTTCATTACTATCTTACTAAGCATACCGGACAATCTATGAGCAAGAACATACATCTACAACAAACAGCATGCTACAAATGGACCACCAATAGCTACAAATCACAGATCTAAGCATGATTCAACACAAGCACAAGGTTCAACTTCAAACTCTACTACTAATCTAGCCTACCACATGCTTGAACATCTAATCCTACCACAAGTTGCAACCGCAGCATAGCAACCAACCATAATAGCTCACAGTTCAGACCACTAATCAACCATGCATCTAGATCAAACCCTAGCTGCAGCTCAGATCTAGCTAGAAGGAACAGAGAGAAAGGGGGATTGAACTCACAGAGGCCATGGCTGTAGCTTGAGGACGAGGGGGGACGATCGTGGAAGATGAACGCTAACCGGTGAAGGAGCTCCGACGCCGTGGACCGCCGGCCGATGAAGATGCGCCGCTTACCTGCTCGTCAGTGCCGATGTGCGTCGGTGGGAAAGCTCAAACGGAGGAAGAATGGTGGCGGGAGTTGGGGCAGGGAGGGAGGGGCTAAATAGGGGTGGACTCTGCGGGAGGTGAGCCGAAATCCTCTCGCCGATTTTTTGGCGATGCGGGCGAGCTCGCGCCATCTCCCCTGCTCGCACGAGGGGAGAAGCGCGTCGCCCTCCCCTGCCTTGCCTGAGCCAGGCACGCGAGCTACTGCCGATTCGTGCATTTCCCCTGGGCCTGGCCTGGACGTGCTTTAAGTTTCGTGCGATGCGGGCCGCACAGTGAATGCAGGAAACCAAACGGGCCAAATTCTTCCCGCGCGGGCCAGGCTGGGCCTAATGCAGTCAACCAAATACGCCCTAGGTGAGGCACGCAACCTGGTTTTCTTGTATGCAGAAACCCTCCTGGGCTTCAATAATTATCTCAAAAAAGCCCTCGATCCCCAAATCCCCTCGATTCGTGAAACAGAAACCAAATTCCTAACCCTAGGTAGGCGACGACGGCGGTAGTGGACTTCTTTGGTTGCTCACCGTCGACGAGCAGTTGAATGACAGCAGGAGGCCAGGGCGCGGCCATGTGAGCTCTTTCTCTGCTCCGCCTTCTCCTCTAATGTAAGCGAGATGGGTGGCGCCGGCATTTCGAGGCGCGATGACGAGGAATGGAAGCATACAGTGGTGTACCTACTGGGGATCGAAGAGTAGCTCTCAGGTGATGATCCCCCATTCTTGTGAATCATGTATGCATGTGTGTTGTGTTATTTGCTTAGAAATATATGATGCCCGGAGTGAACTTTGGCCTACCAAAGTACGATTTTGATCCTCAGTTCAATGGCGTGGATAGCATGGCAGAGAATTGCTGCCACCGTATCCCCCCTGCTCGCCGCGTTGCAAATGAAGACATGGACGTAGGCAGGAAGTTCTCGGGTCGCCAGTATGAGGTAAATTTCAGTATGGTTCACTGATGACCTAAAAGTATAGGGGATCAATCATAGTCCTTTCGATAAATAAGAGTTTCGAACCCAACAAGGAGCAGAAGGAAATGACGAGCGGTTTTCGGCATGGTATTGTGTGCAGGCACTGAAATTATCGGTAACAGATAGTTCGATCGCAAGGTAATTTGTAACGAGCAACAAGTAGCAATAGTACCAATAGGTGCAGCAAGGTAGCACAATCCTTTTTATAGCAAATGACAAGCCAAAACTTTCTCTTATAGCAAATAAAACGTTCTTGAGGACACATGGGAACTTCGTCTAGTCACTTTCATCATGCTTGTTTGATTCACATTCGCTACTTTGATAATTTGATGTGTGGGTGGACCGATGCTTGGGTGATGTTCTTACTTTAACAAGCCTCTCACTTATGATTACCCCCTCTCGCAAGCATCCGCAACCACGAAAGAAGAATTAAGATAAATCTAACCATAGCATGAAACATATGGATCCAAATCAGCCCCTTAGAGAATAACACATAAATTAGGGTTTAAGCTTCTGTCACTCTAGCAACCCATCATCTAATAATTATTTCACAATGCATTCCCTTAGGCCAAAAGATGGTGAAATATCATGTAGTCGACGTTCACATAACACCACTAAGGGAATCGCAACATACACATCATCAAAATATCGAACGAATACCACATTCACATGATTACTTATGACAAGACTTCTCCCATGTCCTCAAGAACAAAAACAACTACTCATAAATCATATTAATGTTCAAGATTGGAGGGGTATTGAATAGCATCATGGATCTGAACATATAATCTTCCACCAAATAAACCAACTACCATGAACTACAAGATGTAATCAACACTACTAGCAACCCACATATACCAATATGAGGTTTTGATACAAAAATTGAATACAAGAGATGAACTAGATTTTGAGATGAGATGGTGTTGGTGAAGATGTTGATGAACATTGGTCCTCTCACGATAAGTGGGTTGTTGGCGTTGACGATGGCTTCGATTTCCCCCTCCTGGAGAGAAGTTTCCCCGGCGGAATCACTCTGTCAGAGAGCAAAAGTGCTCCTGCCCAGGTTCCGCCTCGAGACAGTGGCGCTTCATTCCGAAAGCTCTCTCTCTATTTCTTCTAGGGAAAATGGGGTTATATACCAAAAGATTGGCCCTAGAGGCCTGCTAGGATCACCACAAGCTCGTGGGGGCATGCCCAGGGGGTAGGGCGTGCCCACAGACTTATGGTTGTCTGGTGGGTCCCCCTCTAGTATTTCTTTTGCCAATAATTTTAATATATTTCAAAATAATTCTCCGTTAGTTTTCAGCTCATTTGGAGATGTTCAGAAAAATTGCCTCCAATATAGCCATTTCCGGTCCAGAATTCCAGTTGCCGGCAATCTCCCTCTTCATATAATTCTTGCAAAGTAAGAGAGAAAAGACATAAGAATTGTATTATAAAGTGAAATAACATTCCATAATGCAATAAATATCAACATGAAAAACATGATGCAAAATGGACGTATCAACTCCCCCAAGCTTAGGACTCGCTTGTGCTCAAATTGGGAGGGAACACGGGGTCGCCATTGCCGGTGTGGCAATGAGGGGAGCTAGCTCAGCTGGAGCTGGAGCTAGGGGAGAGTGGGAGAGTGGTACTGTGTGGGTGGTGGTGCAGTGGAGCAGTACGGGCGGCGTGTGTGGATTTGTTTGGTTTGGCTGTTTAAATGTTGGAGAGGCGCAATGGCGTGGTGGTAGAGGAGATCGGTGGGTGGTGAGAGACTCCATGGCATGGGCAGTGTGCCTACACGACGACACATGGGGGCTAGGTGGGCAGTGGGTCTCCCCGCCCTTGGACGTTGTTGGGTGGGTGGTCAGAGCAACTCCAACGCGACAACAAAGCGCACAATGTTCATCTTTTGTTCGGTTGGGTCGGCTGCCCGCTCGGCATCCGCCCTCTTTTGGATATGTGTCGATCATGGGTCCAACGCGATATTTATCAGCCGTGCGTCCAACGCGTGTGTTGACACATTAATTTTAAAAGGTCTGCGACCTAGATCATGCCAGCGGCGATGCATTGCCCAAAATTCATGCTAGCGCCATGCCAGTGGCCGGCTACAATGCTAGCCTAAAAAAATAGCACACAGTTATGCTAACGCACTTGCCAGCAGCCGGCACACATGCCAGCACACAAAAAGGAGCAGGAACTCGACCACGCTATCTCGGTCGTGGTCATGCCAGCACACTTGCCAGCATACAAAAAAATATGGCGCTCTCCGCCATAGATCACTCGTCGTCGAACTTGAGCATGTCGGCCTGCATCTTCTCGAACCATGGCCTCTTCCTCAGTGACGCGACGTTCAGGTCCACCTTCATGATCTCCACTCCCGTCATCATGCTAGCAAGCGCCACTTCATTCGCCTTGGTCTTGGTATTGGCAGCTTCGATCTCAAGCATCCTGACTTGCTTCTCCGCGTCCATCTCAAGCCTCCTCATTTGGATCTCCATGAAGGTGTTCATTTGCTCTTCCTTGTCTTGCTGGCGCTTGATACGTCTCCATCGCATCTATAATTTTTGATTGTTCCATGCCAATATTATTCAACTTTCATATACTTTTGGCAACTTTTTATATTATTTTTGGGACTAACATATTGATCCAGTGCCCAGTGCCAGTTCCTGTTTGTTGCATGTTTTATGTTTCGCAGAAAACCCATATCAAACGGAGTATAAACGGGATAAAAATGGATAGAGAATATTTTTGGAATATTTATGATTTTCTGTAAGAAGAATCAACGCGAGACGGTACCCGAGGGGGCCACGAGGCAGGGGGCGCTCCCCAGGGGGCAGGCGCGTCCTTGACCCTCGTAGGCACCCCGTAAGGCGGTTACTGCTCTTCTTTGGCCGCAAGAAAGCTAATTTTTGAAAAAAAATCTTGGCGAAGGTTTCAATCCAATCGGAGTTACGGATCTCCGGATATATAAGAAACGGTGAAAGGGCAGAATCTGAGAGCGCAGAAACAGAGAGAGACAGAGAGACAGATCCAATCTCGGAGGGGCTCTCGCCCCTCCCAAACCATGGAGACCACGGACTAGAGGGGTAACCCTTCTCCCATCTAGGGAGAAGGTCAAGGAAGAAGAAGAAGAAGGGGGGCTCTCTCCCCCTTGCTTCCGGTGGCGCCGGAACGCCGCCGGGGTCATCATCATCACCGCAATCTACACCAACAACTTCACCGCCCTCATCACCAACTCTTCCTTCCTCTATGCAGCGGTGTAAACTCTCTTTACCCGCTGTAATCTCTACTTATAAACATGGTGCTCAACGCTATATATTATTTCCCAATGATGTATGGCTATCCTATGATGTTTGAGTAGATCTGTTTTGTCCTATGGGTTAATTGATGATCATGATTGGTTTGAGTTGCATGTTTTATTATTTGTGCTGTCCTATGGTGCTCTCCGTGTCGCGCAAGCGTGAGGGATTCCCGTTGTAGGATGTTGCAATATGTTCATGATTCGCTTATAGTGGTTTGCTTGAGTGACAGAAGCATAAACCCGAGTAAGGGGGTTGTGGCGTATGGGATAAAGGGGACTTGATGCTTTAATGTTATGGTTGGGTTTTACCTTAATGATCTTTAGTAGTTGCGGATGCTTGCTAGAGTTCCAATCATAAGTGCATATGATCCAAGTAGAAAAAGTATGTTAGCTTATGCCTCTCCCTCAAATAAAATTGCTATAGTGATTACCGGTCTAGTTATCGATTGCCTAGGGACAAATAACTTTCTCGTGACAAAAAGCTCTCTACTAAAACTAACTTAGTTGTGTATTCATCTAAAAAGCCCCTAGTTTATATTTACGTGTTGTTTATTATCTTGCAAACCTATCCTATCACACCTACAAAGTCCTTCTAGTTTCATACTTGTTTTAGGTAAAGAAAACGTTAAGCGTGCGTAGAGTTGTATCGGTGGTCGATAGAACTTGAGGGAATATTTGTTCTACCTTTAGCTCCTCGTTGGGTTCGACACTCTTACTTATTGAAAGAGGCTACAACTGATCCCCTACACTTGTGGGTTATCAAGACCTTTTTCTAGCGCCGTTGTCGGGGAGTCAGCTCGTGGGGTGAATGTTCTCGCGTGTGCTTGTTTGCTTTATCACTAAGTATTTTTCATTTGCTGTTCTAAGTTGTTCTCTATCTTTAGTTATGGATATGGAACACGAAATACCAAAAAAAAATAGGTGTACTTGCTACTCATGGAGATGGGGAACCTCCTAAAACGCTTGATGCTCATTATGTGAAAGATATTATGTACTACTTTGATAATCCTGAGAAAACCCCATTCAATTATGTTATGGGAGACACGTTGGATCAACGCGAATACTTTAGGGATTATCGCTTGACACAAAAAGGGGAACTATTATGGGATCAAATTCATATGTTGCATTGGTATGCTCGGGAACTATGCTTGAGATATGATTATACTTGTTGCTCTAGGATGAAGGCTCCACACCTTCCCTTTTCATGCAAACTTAATGATGATAAAACCTTGGCTTCTTATACTAATGGTATTTATGATTACTATGATGTGGAACAAATAGAAGAACTCTTTAGTTTTATGGGTGCTTATGAAATTGAATCTTTGTTTAAAGAGTGTGAAAATCTTGATGATGCTGTTTACAGGCCTAAATTTTTTGCTATACTTAGATATTGCTATGAGAATTATGAATATAATGCCGATATTGATGCATTTATTGAGGAAGTCTCCGCTGTCCAAGAAGAGACTAGTATTTTGCAGGAGTCTATGGAAGAAGAAATTGATGAAACTTTGAGCTCATTGGATGAAAAAGATGATGAGGAGAGCGAAGAACAAAAGGAGGAAGAGTGGATTAGCTACCCGTGCCCACTGCTACGTCTTGAGCTTGCGTTGGTCTTCCTTGAAGAGGAAAGGGTGATGCAGCAATAGTAGCGTAAGTATTTCCCTCAGTTTTTAAGAACCAAGGTATCAATCCAGTAGGAGGCTCCTCAAAAGTCCCACGCACCTACACAAACAAACAAAGAACTCGCAACCAACGCAATAATGGGGTTGTCAATCCCTTCACGGCCACTTGCAAAAGTGAGATCTAATAGAGATAGTATGATAAGATAAATGTATTTTTGGTATTTTATAAGATAGATGCAAAAAGTAAAGACGCAAATAAAAGTAGATTGGAAGCAAATATGATAAAAGATAGACCCGGGGGCCATAGGTTTCACTAGAGGCTTCTCTCAAGATAGCATAAGTATTACTGTGGGTGAACAAATTACTGTCGAGCAATTGATAGAAAAGCGAATAATTATGAGATTATCTAGGCATGATCATGTATATATGCATCACGTCCGCGACAAGTAGACCGACTCCTGCCTCCATCTACTACCATTACTCCACACATCGACCGACTCCTGCCTGCATCTAGAGTATTAAGTTCATAAGAACAGAGTAACGCTTTAAGCAAGATGACATGATGTAGAGGGATAAACTCATGCAATATTATATAAACCCCATCTTTTTATCCTCGATGGCAACAATACAATACGTGCCTTGCAACCCTTTCTGTCACTGGGTAAGGACACCGCAAGATTGAACCCAAAGCTAAGCACTTCTCCCATGGCAAGAAAGATCAATCTAGTAGGCCAAACCAAACTGATAATTCGAAGAGACTTGCAAAGATAACTCAATCATACATAAAAGTATTCAGAGGAGATTCAAATATTTCTCATAGATAAACTTGATCATAAACCCACAATTCATCGGATCTCGATAAACACACCGCAAAAAGAGTTTACATCGAATAGATCTCCACAAGAGAGGGGGAGAACATTGTATTGAGATCCAAAAAGAGAGAAGAAGCCATCTAGCTAATAACTATGGACCCGAAGGTATGTGGTAAACTACTCACAACTCATCGAAGAGGCTATGGTGTTGATGTAGAAGCCCTCCGTGGTCGATTCCCCCTCCGGCGGAGCGCCGACAAAGGCTCCAAGATGGGATCTCACGGATACAGAAGGTTACGGTGGTGGAAATTGTGTTTCGTTGGCTCCCTGGATGTTTTCGGGGTACGTAGGCTTATATAGGAGGAAGAAGTACGTCGGTGGCCGCCCCAGGGGCCCACGAGACAGGGGGCGCGCCCTATAGGGGTGGGCGCGCCCTACCCTCTCGTGGCCGCCTCGGCTGCTTCTTGACTTGCACTCCAAGTCCTCTGGATCACGTTCGTTCCGAAAATCACGCTCCCAAAGATTTCATTCCGTTTGGACTCTGTTTGATATTCCTTTTCTTCGAAATACTGAAATAGGCAAAAAACAACAATACGGGCTGGGCCTCCGGTTAGTAGGTTAGTCCCAAAAATGATATAAATGTGTAAAATAAAGCCCATAAACATCCAAAAGGGGTAATATAATAGCATGGAACAATAAAAAATTATAGATATGTTGGAGACGTATCAAGCATCCCCAAGCTTAATTCCTGCTCGTCCTCGAGTAGGTAAATGATAAAAACAGAATTTTTGATGTGGAATGCTACCTAGCATAATTCTCAATGTAAATTTATTTATTGCGGCATGAATGTTCAGATCCAAATGATTCAAAATAAAAGTTCATATTGACATAAGAAATGGTGATACTTCAATCATACTAATCAAATTAATCATGTCTTCTCGAAATAACATGGCCAAAGAAAGTTATCCCTACAAAATCATATAGTCTGGTTGTTGCTCTATCTTCATCACACAAAGTATTTAATCATGCACAATACGATGACAAGCCAAGGAATTGTTTCATACTTTAATAATCTCAAACTTTTTCAACTTTCACGCAATACATGAGCGTGAGCCATGGACATAGCACTATATGTGGAATAGAATGGTGGTTGTGGAGAAGACAAAAAAGGAGAAGATAGTCTCACATCAACTAGGCGTATCAACGGGCTATGGAGATGCCCATTAATAGATATCAATGTGAGTGAGTAGGGATTGCCATGCAACGGATGCACTAGAGCTATAAATATATGAAAGCTCAACAAAAGAAACTAAGTGGGTGTGCATCCAACTTGCTTGCTCACGAAGACCTAGGGCATTTTGAGGAAGCCCATCATTGGAATATACAAGCCAAGTTCTATAATGAAATATTCCCACTAGTATATGAAAGTGACAACATATGAGACTCTCTATCATGAAGATCATGGTGCTACTTTGAAGCACAAGTGTGGAAAAAGAGATAGTAGCATTCTCCCTTCTCTCTTTTTCTCTCATATTTTTCTTTTCTTTTTTTTTCTTTGGCCTTTTTTTTCTTTTTGGCCTTTTTTCTTTTCTTTTTGTAAAGTTCGAAGTCTCAACCCAACTTATGGGGGAATCATAGCCTTCATCATCCTTTCCTCACTGAGACAATGCTCTAATTAATGAAGATCATCACACTTTTATGGATTTACAACTCAAGAATTACAACTCAAAGCTAGAACAAGATATGACTATATATGAATGCCTCCGGTGGTGTACCGGGATATGCAATGAATCAAGAGCGACATGTATGAAAATTATGAAGGTGGCCTTGCCACAAATACGATGTCAACTACATGATCATGCAAAGAGCAATATGAAAAAGGTAATGTGTGTCATATGAATGGAACGGTGAAAAGTTGCATGGCAATATATCTCGGAATGGCTATGGAAATTCCATAATAGGTAAGTATGGTGGCTGTTTTGAGGAAGGTATATGGTGGGTGTATGGTACCGGCGAAAGTTGCACAGCACAAGAGAGGCTAGCAATGGTGGAAGGGTGAGGGTGCGTATAATCCATGGACTCAACATTAGTCAAAAGAACTCATATACTTATTGCAAAAATCTAGAATTCATCAAAAACAAAGTACTACGCGCATGCTCCTAGGGGGATAGATTGGTAGGAAAAGACCATCACTCGTCCTCGACCGCCACTCATAAGGAAGACAATCAATAAATAAAATTGTGCTCCAACTTCATCACAAAGCGGTTCACCATACGTGCATGCTACGGGAATCACAAACCTCAACACAAGCATTTTTCATAATCACCTCAACTAGCATGACTTTAATATCACTACCTCCATATCTCAAAACAATTAAAAAGCATCAAATTGATCATAACATCCAATTCACTTTCTATGATAGTTTTTATTATACCCAACTTGGATGCTCATCATTCTAGGATCAAATTTGTAACCATAGCAAATACCATGCTGTTCTAAAAGACTCTCAAAATAATATAAGTGAAGCATGAGAGACTAGCAATTTCTTCAAAATTAAGCCACCGCCGTGCTCTAAAAGATATAAGTGAAGCACTAGAGCAAAAACTATCAATCTCAAAAGATATAAGTGAAGCACATAGAGTATTCTAGCAAATTCTAATCAAGTGGGCTTCTCCCAAAAGGTGTGTACAGAAAGTATGATTGTGGTAAACTAAAAAGCAAAGACTAATATAATACACGATGCTCCAAGCAAAACACATATCATGTGGCGAATAAAAATATAGCTCCAAGTAAAGTTACCAATGAACGAAGACGAAAGAGAGGATGCCTTCCCGGGGCATCTCCAAGCTTAGTCTTTTGGATATCCTTGAATATCTTGGGGTGCCATGGGCGTCCCCAATCTTAGGCTCTTGCCACTCCTTATTCCATAGTCCATAAAAGCTTTACCCAAAACTTGAAAACTTCACAACACAAAACTCAACAGGAAATCTTATAAGCTCCGTTAGTGAAAGAAAACAAAACCACCACATAAGGTACTGTAATGAACTCATTCTTTATTTATTTTTGTGTTAAACCTACTGTATTCCAACTTCTCTATGGTTTATAAACTATTTTACTAGCCATAGATGCACGAAAATAAGCAAACAACACATGAAAAACAGAATCTGTCAAAAACAGAACAGTCTGTAGCAATCTGTAACTAACGCAAACTTCTAGAACTCTAAAAATCCTTCCAAAATAGGAAGTCCTGGAAAATTTGTCTATTGATCAGAAGCAAAAAATAATCAACGCAAAAGCATGTTTCTGTGATTTAACAAAACTAAATTCATGCGCGCAAAGTTTCTGTTTTTCAGCAGAATCAAATCAACTATCATCATAGGTTATCCTATAGGTTCTACTTGGCACAAACACTAATTAAAAGATAAAAACACATCTAAAAAGAAGGTAGATGCAAGATTTATTACTAAACAGGAACAAAAACACAAAGAAAATTGGGTTGCCTCCCAACTAGCGCTATCGTTTAACGCCCCTAGCTAGGCATAAAAGCGAAGATAGATCTAAGTAGTGCCATCTTTGGCACTCGGAGAGGAAAAAGAGGATCTCCTTTCAATGGCATTTATTCTTCTATTTAGGGTAAGCACATTGCCATTAATGGATGAAGTAAGATTAAGCACATTACGGAAATTTGCATCTAGGCTAGACTTCATCTCATTGATAATTTCATTTTGATAAAAGCACAAGAGAGTAGTTGATTCAACCTTATCATTCATAGGGTGCTCAAATATGGTTTTCATTTTTTCGCAAGTATCTATAGCATCCCCTTCAATAAAACCTTCTTCAAAAATAGAATCTAAAATTTGTTTGAAAGAAGCGGGCAAGCCAACATAGAAACTTTTTAAGTAAACTTCAATTTGATATTGTGGCACATAGCTAGCCCGAATCCTTAATAACCTATCCCAAGCATCTTTTAAAGACTCATCAAGTAGATAACAAAAATTCCAGAGTCATCCTCATCAAAATTATTTAAGCTCTCATTGGTGACCCCGGTGGGTCTTTCTATAGCATCATTATTCATGAGCTTAGAGAGGATAGAGGGATTATCCAAGGTACTAGAACCTAGGAAAGGGCCCTTAGTTCTTTTTGATTCGGCCATGGCAACGGGAAGGCAAACGGAAAAGAGAGGAGGAGATTGGGAAAGAGCGGGCGAATAAAACGGCAAGGGTGAAGTGGGGGAGAGGAAAACGAGAGGCAAATGGCAAATAATGTAAATGCGAGGGAGATGAGTTTGTGATGGGTACTTGGTATGTCTTGACTTGAGCGAAGACCTCCCCGGCAACGGCGCCAGAAATCCTTCTTGCTACGTCTTGAGCTTGCGTTGGTTTTCCTTGAAGAGGAAAGGGTGATGCAGCAATAGTAGCGTAAGTATTTCCCTCAGTTTTTGAGAACCAAGGTATCAATCCAGTAGGAAGCTCCTCAAAAGTCCCGCGCACCTACACAAACAAACAAAGAACTCGCAACCAACGCAATAAAGGGGTTGTCAATCCCTTCACGGCCACTTGCGAAAGTGAGATCTAATAGAGATAGTATGATAAGATAAATATATTTTTGGTATTTTATAAGATAGATGCAAAAAGTAAAGACGCAAATAAAAGTAGATTGGAAGAAAATATGATAAAAGATAGACCCGGGGGCCATAGGTTTCACTAGAGGCTTCTCCCAAGATAACATAAGTATTACGGTGGGTGAACAAATTACTGTCGAGCAATTGATAGAAAAGCGAATAATTATGAGATTATCTAGGCATGATCATGTATATAGGCATCACGTCCGTGACAAGTAGACCGACTCCTGCCTGCATCTACTACTATTACTCCACACATCGACCGACTCCTGCCTGCATCTAGAGTATTAAGTTCATAAGAACAGAGTAACGCATTAAGCAAGATGACATGATGTAGAGGGATAAACACATGCAATATGATATAAACCCCATCTTGTTATCCTCGATGGCAACAATACAATACGTGTCTTGCAACCCTTTCTGTCACCGGGTAAGAACACCGCAAGATTGAACCCAAAGCTAAGCACTTCTCCCATGGCAAGAAAGACCAATCTAGTAGGCCAAACCAAACTGATAATTCGAAGAGACTTGCAAAGATAACTCAATCATACATAAAAGAATTCAGAGAAGATTCAAATATTATTCATAGATAAACTTGATCATAAACCCACAATTCATCGGATCTCGACAAACACACCGCAAAAAGAGTTTACTGAAGGAAATATGCCCTAGAGGCAATAATAAAGTTATTATTTATTTCCTTATATCATGATAAATGTTTATTATTCATGCTAGAATTGTATTAACTGGAAACATTATACATGTGTGAATACATAGACAAACATAGTGTCACTAGTATGCCTCTACTTGACTAGCTCGTTTATCAAAGATGGTTATGTTTCCTAGCCATGGACAAAAGAGTTGTCATTTGATTAACGGGATCACATCATTAGGAGAATGATGTGATTGACATGACCCATTCTGTTAGCCTAGCACTTGATCGTTTAGTATTCTTCTATTGCTTTCTTCATGACTTATACAAAGTTCCTGCAACTATGAGATTGTGCAACTCCCGTTTACCAGAAGAACACTTTGTGTGCTACCAAACGTCACAACGTAACTGGGTGATTATAAAGGTGCTCTACAGGTGTTTCCGAAGGTACATGTTGAGTTGGCATAAATCAAGATTAGGATTTGTCACTCCGATTGTCGGAGAGGTATCTCTGGGCCCTCTCGGTAATACTCATCACCTAAGCCTTGCAAGCATGTAACTAATGAGTTAGTTATGAGATGATGTATTACGGAACGAGTAAAGAGACTTGCCGGTAACGAGATTGAAGTAGGTATTGGATACCGACGATCAAATCTCAGACAAGTAACATACCGATGACAAAGGGAACAACGTATGTTGTTATGCGGTTTGACCGATAAAGATCTTCGTAGAATATGTAGGAACCAATATGAGCATCCAGGTTCCGCTATTGGTTATTGACCGAGAATAGTTCTAGGTCATGTCTACATAGTTCTCGAACCCGTAGGGTCCGCACGCTTAACGTTACGATGACATTTATATTATGAGTTTATGAGTTTTGATGTACCGAAGGAGCTCGGAGTCCCGGATGAGATCGGGGACATGACGAGGAGTCTCGAAATGGTCGAGACGTAAAGATCAATATATTGGACGACTATATTCGGAGTTCGGAAAGGTTCCGAGTGATTCGGGTATTTTTCGGAGTACCGGAGAGTTACGGGAATTCGCCGGGGAGAAGTATTGGGCCTTATTGGGCCCTGCGGGAAAGAGAGAGGGGCTGCCTAGGGCAGGCCACGCGCCCCCCCAAGGCTTAGTCCGAATTGGACTAAGGGGAGGGGCCGCACCCCCTCCTTCCTTCCCTTCTCTCTTCCCTTTCCTAGTCTCCTACTCCTACTACATGGAAGGACCCCTAGTTGGACTAGGAAAGGGGGAATCCTACTCCTGGTGGGAGTAGGACTCCCCATGGCGCGCCCCTCCTAGGGCCGGCCTCCTCCTCCCTCCCTCCTTTATATACGGGGGCAGGGGGCACCCCATGGACACACAAGTTGATCTACGGATCGTTCCTTAGCCGTGTGCGGTGCCCCCTTCCACCATATTCCACCTCGGTCATATCGTCGCGAAGCTTAGGCGAAGCCCTGCGCCGGTAGAACATCAAGATCGTCACCACACCGTCGTGCTGACGGAACTCTCCCTCGACACTCAGCTGGATCGGAGTTCGAGGGACGTCATCGAGCTGAACGAGTGCTGAACTCGGAGGTGCCGTACGTTCGGTACTTGGATCGGTCGGATCGTGAAGACGTACGACTACATCAACCGCGTTGTCATAACGCTTCCGCTTACGGTCTACGAGGGTACGTGGACATACACTCTCCCCTCTCGTTGCTATATCATCACCATGATCTTGCGTGTGCGTAGGAAATTTTTTGAAATTACTACGTTCCCCATCATTTACATCGAATAGATCTCCACAAGAGAGGGGGAGAACATTGTATTGAGATCCAAAAAGGGAGAAGAAGCCATCTAGCTAATAACTATGGACCCGAAGGTCTGTGGTAAACTACTCACAACTCATTGGAGAGGCTATGGTGTTGATGTAGAAGCCCTCCGTGGTCGATTCCCCCTCCGGTGGAGCGCCGGCGAAGGCTCCAAGATGGGATCTCGCGGATACAGAAGGTTATGGCGGTGGAAATTGTGTTTCGTTGGCTCCCTGGATGTTTTCGGGGTACGTAGGCTTATATAGGAGGAAGAAGTACGTCGGTGGGTGCCCAAGGGGCCCACGAGACAGGGGGCGCGCCCTATAGGGGTGGGTGCGCCCTACCCTCTCGTGGCCTCCTCGGCTGCTTCTTGACTTGCACTCCAAGTCCTCTGGATCACGTTCGTTCCAAAAATCACGCTCCCGAAGGTTTCATTCCGTTTGGACTCCGTTTGATATTCCTTTTCTTCGAAATACTGAAATAGGCAAAAAAGAAGCAATACGGGCTAGGCCTCCGGTTAGTAGGTTAGTCCTAAAAATGATATAAATGTGTAAAATAAAGCCCATAAACATCCAAAAGGGGTAATATAATAGCATGGAACAATCAAAAATTATAGATACGTTGGAGACATATCACCCACCTTCTAATGAGAGTAACTCTTCAACTCATACATTGTTTAATTCCCGTTCGTGCTTACCGAAGGATGATTGCTATGATGATTGTTATGATCCCGTTGATTCTCTTGAAATATCCCTTTTTGATGATGCTTGCTCTGCTTGTGACCGAGATGCCAATATGAATTATGCTTATGAAGATGAACTTGATATAGTTCCTTATGTTAAACATGAAATTGTTGCTATTGCACCCACGCATGATAGTCCTATTATCTTTTTGAATTCTCCAAACTACACTATATCGGAGAAGTTTGTGCTTATTAAGGATTATATTGATGGGTTGCGTTTCACTACTACACATGATGATTTTGATGAATATAATATGCATGTGCTTGTTGCTCCTACTTGCAATTATTATGAGAGAGGAACTATATCTCCACCTCTCTATGTTTCAAATATGATAAAATTGCAAGAAACTGCTTATACTATGCATTGGCCTTTACTATGTGTGCCTGAATTGTTCTTTTATGACATGCCGATGCATAGGAAGAGAGTTAGACTTCGTTGTTGCTTGATATATGTTACTTTGTGCTCACTACTAAATTACAAATCATTGTTAATTAAAATTGGCTTTGATATACCTTGGGATCCGGGTGGATCCATTACTTGAGAACTATATGCCTAGCTTAATGGATTTAAAGAAAGCGCTGCCAGGGAGACAACCCGGAAGTTTTAGAGAGTCATTTATTTCTGTTGAGTGCTTTTATATAGTCTAAAAACAAAAAAAAATAAAGAGGGGAACCCAAAACTTTTCAAAAAGGAAAGTGAAAGTGAGAAAGACAAGCATTGTTGAAGTGGGAGAGCTCCTTGAACTTTGTTCATGCTCATGGAAACTTTGTGAATCTTAATTACAGAAACTTTTCAACAAAAATAATTATTCCCTTGTATTATAAAAATAACGTGCCAAGGTTTGCCTTTAGGATGTTTACAATGCTTGTTGGTTTGTACGGTGCAGGACAGAAACTTTGGCTGTAGTGCGCGATTTTACATTTTTTTTACTGGAACGTCAAATGGTTCTGATTCCTTTTGCACTGTCTTGCTGTACAAATTGTCTATTTTTCCTAATTTAGGTAGAATTGTTGGGGTACCAGAAGTATGGTGAATGTTCAGATTGCTACAGATTGTTCTGTTTTTGACAGATTCTGTTTTTGATGAAACTATCAATTTCTATCTGTGGATTAAGCCATGAAAAAGTTATATTACAGTAGACACAATGCAAAAAAAATATGAATTGGTTTGCAATAGTACTTAGAGTAGTGATTTGTTTTATTATACTAACAGATCTTACCGAGTTTTCTGTTGAAGTTTTGTGTGGATGAAGTGTTTGATCGAGAAGGTCTCGATATGAGGAAAAGGAGGAGAGGCAAGAGCTCAAGCTTGGGTATGCCCAAGGCACCCCAAGTAAATATTCAAGGAGACCCAAGCGTCTAAGATTGGGGATGCCCCGGAAGGCATCCCCTCTTTCTTCAACAAGTATCGGTACGTTTTCGGATTCGTTTCGTTCATGCGATATGTGCAAGTCTTGGAGCGTCTTTTGCATTTAGTTTTCACTTTTCTTTTATGCACCATGTTGGTATGAGATAGTCCTTGGTTGATTTATAGAATGCTCATTGCACTTCACTTAAATCTTTTATGGCTTTATAGAATGCTTCATGTGCTTCACTTATATCAATTGAAGTTTGGATTGTCTGTTTCTCTTCATATAGAAAATCACCATTTGTAGAATGCTCTTTTGCTTCACTTATATTTGTTAGAGCATGGGCATTTATTTTGTAGAAAGAATTAAACTCTCTTGCTTCACTTATATCTATTTAGAGAGATGACAAGAATTGGTCATTCACATGGTTAGTCACAAAATCCTACATAAACTTGTATATCGCTGAATATGATATGTTTGATTCCTTGCAATAGTTTTGCGATATAAAGGTGGTGATATTAGAGTCATGCTAGTGAGTACTTGTGGATTAGTAGAAATACTTGTGTTGAGGTTTGTGATTCCCGTAGCATGCGCGCATGGTGAACCGTTATGTGATGAAGTCGGAGCATGATTTTTTATTGATTGTCTTCCTTATGAGTGGCGGTCGGGGACGAGCGATGGTCTTTTCCTACCAATCTATCCCCCTAGGAGCATGCGCGTAGTACTTTGTTTGGATGACTAATAGATTTTTGCAATAAGTATGTGAGTTCTTTATGACTAATGTTGAGTCCATGGATTATACACACTCTCACCCTTCCATCATTGCTAGCCTATTCGGTACCGTGCATTGCCCTTTCTCACCTCGAGAGTTGGTGCAAACTTCGCCGGTGCATCCAAACCCCGTGATACGATACGTCTATCACACATAAGCCTCCTTATATCTTCCTCAAAACAGCCACCATACCTACCTATCATGGCATTTCCATAGCCATTCTGAGATATATTGCCATGCAACTTCCATCATCATCATATACATGACTTGAGCATTCATTGTCATATTGCCTAGCATGATCGTAAGATAGCTAGCATGATGTTTTCATGGCTTGTCCGTTTTTTGATATCTTTGCTATGCTAGATCATTGCACATCACGGTACACCACCGGAGGCATTCATATGGAGTCATATCTTTGTTCTAGTATCGAGTTGTAATATTGAGTTGTAAGTAAATAAAAGTGTGATGATCATCATTATTAGAGCATTGCCCCAGTGAGGAAAGGATGATGGAGACTATGATTCCCCCACAAGTCGGGATGAGACTCCGGACTTAATGAAAAAAAGAAAGGCTAAAGAAGCCCAAATAAAAAAAGGGGGGCCAAAGAAGCCCACCAAAAAAAAGAAAAAAAAAGAGAAAATAAAAAATGAGAGAAAAAGAGAGAAGGGGCAATGCTACTGTCCTTTTACCACATTTGTGCTTCAGAGTAGCACCATGTCCTTCATATAGAGAGTCTCCTATATTGTCACTTTCATATACTAGTGGGAATTTTCATTATAGAACTTGACTTGTATATTTCGATGATGGGCTTCCTCAAATGCCCGAGGTCTTCATGAGCAAGCAAGTTGGATGCACACCCACTTAGTTTCAAGTTTAAGCTTTCATACACTTATAGCTCTTAGTGCATCCGTTGCATGGCAATCCCTACTCCTCGCATTGACATCAATTGATGGGCATCTCCATAGACCGTTGATTAACCGCGTTGATGTGATACTTTCTCCCTTTTTGTCTTCCCCATACAACCTCCACCATCATACACTATTCCACCTATAGTGCTATATCCATGGCTCACGCTCATGTATTGCGTGAAAGTTGAAAAGGTTTAAGAACGTCAAAAATATGAAACAGTTGCTTGGCTTCTCATCGGGGTTGTGCATGATTTGAATATTTTGTGTAATGAAGATGGAGCATAGCCAGCCTATATGATTTTGTAAGGATAACTTTCTTTGGCCATGTTGTTTTGAAAAGACATGATTGCTTTATTAGTACGCTCGAAGTATTAATGTTCTTATGTCAAATGGTAGACTATTGCTTTGAATCACTCGTGTCTTAATATTCATGCCATGATTAGATTACATGATCAA
Organism: Triticum aestivum; assembly: GCF_018294505.1. Classification (NCBI taxonomy): domain Eukaryota; kingdom Viridiplantae; phylum Streptophyta; class Magnoliopsida; order Poales; family Poaceae; genus Triticum; species Triticum aestivum. The sequence goes on along the minus strand of NC_057807.1, from coordinate 533,367,765 downwards.
GATTATGCTAGGTAGCATTCCACATCAAAAATTATCTTTTTATCATTTACCTACTCGAGGACGAGCAGGAATTAAGCTTGGGGATGCTGATACGTCTCCGTCGTATCTATAATTTTTGATTGTTCCATGCCAATATTATTCAACTTTCATATACTTTTGGCAACTTTTTATATTATTTTTGTGACTAACATATTGATCCAGTGCCCAGTGCCAGTTCCTGTTTGTTGCATGTTTTATGTTTCGCAGAAAACCCATATCAAACGGAGTCCAAACGGGATAAAAACGGACGGAGGATATTTTGGAATATTTATGATTTTCTGGAAGAAGAATCAACGCGAGACGGTGCTAGAGGGGGCCATGAGGCAGGGGGCACGCCCCTGACCCTCGTGGGCACCCCGTAAAGCGGTTACTGCTCTTCTTTGGCCGCAAGAAAGCTAATTTTCGGAAAAAATTCTTGGCGAAGGTTTCAATCCAATCGGAGTTACGGATCTCCGGATATATAAGAAACGGTGAAAGGGCAGAATCTGAGAGTGCGGAAACAGAGAGAGACAGAGAGACAAATCCAATCTCGGAGGGGCTCTCGCCCCTCCCAAGCCATGGAGACCAAGGACCAGAGGGGAAACCCTTCTCCCATCTAGGCAGAAGGTCAAGGAAGAAAAAGAAGAAGGGGGGTCTCTCCCCTTTGCTTCTGGTGGCGCCGGAACACCGGGGCCATCATCATCACCGCGATCTACACCAACAACTTCACCGCCCTCATCACCAACTCTTCCTCCCTCTATGCAGCGGTGTAACCTCTCTTTTACCCGCTGTAATCTGTACTTAAACATGGTGCTCAACGCTATATATTATTTCCCAATGATATATGGCTATCCTATGATGTTTGAGTAGATCCGTTTTGTCCTATGGGTTAATTGATGATCGTGATTGGTTTGAGTTGCATATTTTATTATTGGAGCTGTCCTATGGTGCTCTTCGTGTCGCGCAAGCGTGAGGGATTCCCGCTGTAGGGTGTTGCAATATGTTCATGATTCGCTTATAGTGGGTTGCTTGAGTGACAGAAGCATAAACCCGAGTAAGGGGGTTGTGGCGTATGGGATAAAGGGTACTTGATGCTTTAATGCTATCGTTGGGTTTTACCTTAATGATATTTAGTAGTTGCGGATGCTTGCTAGAGTTCCAATCGTAAGTGCATATGATCCAAGTAGAGAAAGTATGTTAGCTTATGCCTCTCCCTCAAATAAAATTGCAATAGTGATTACCTGTCTAGTTATCGATTGCCTAGGGACAAATAACTTTCTCGTGACAAAAAGCTCTCTACTAAAACTAACTTAGTTGTGTCTTCATCTAAACAGCCCCTAGTTTATATTTACGTGCTCTTTATTATCTTGCAAACCTATCCTATCACACCTACAAAGTCCTTCCAGTTTCATACTTGTTTTAGGTAAAGCGAACGTTAAGCGTGCGTAGAGTTGTATCGGTGGTCGATAGAACTTGAGGGAATATTTGTTTTACCTTTAGCTCCTCGTTGGTTTCGACACTCTTACTTATCGAAAGAGGCTACAACTGATCCCCTGCACTTGTGGGTTATCAGTGCTTCTTCTCCCTTGTTCCCTTTTTGCTCATCATGCCCTCCACGATTGCAAGCAAGGCGATCGAAGCCACATCGCGCTTGTCCTCCTTGGAGTTGGTCTTCCCCCGTGGCCATGGGGCGGGGGGGGGGGGGGGGGGGTTGCCTTTCATGGAGTCGACGGAGACGAGGCCGGCGGCATCAGCGAGGGTCGCCGCGTCATCGTCCATGGCAGGGAGCGCTAGTGGGTGTGAGGATTTTGGGGAAGTGGAGGGAAATGGTGGTCGTTGTGCCACCGACTAGCGGACCAGGGAGAGGAGTAGGCGCGCGTCACGCACGTTCGTTTCATGTCCATGCCGACGCAAATGAGGCTCAAATTTGGGCTTGGAATGGGTCTGCTCGCAGACAAAATGCGAACGCGCGTCCGTTCAGATCGGCGCGTTGGGCCAACTTTTCTGTCCGCGGTGACCCAACGAACACGCGCAGATGAAATGGGTCGGCGCGTTGGAGTTGCTCTTAGGCCAACTCCAACGCACGACCCCATCCCGTCCGCTTGTGTCCATTTCGGCCAAAACTGACAGACAACACGGTCCAACGCGCGGGCGCATCCTCAAATTTTACCTGTTTGGCATCCAACCCCCCATTTTCGGCGTAGTGTCCACACGCGAGGATTGGGGTGGCTCCCATTTGGTCATGGCACGATGACTACACAGGAGGCTTGTGGGCTAGCGGAGGTGCGAGTCGGCTGCACGGGGAGGTTGTCGTTTTGCTCTGCGCAAAGGCCTAGCTGGTTTTTTACTGGCCGGTGGTAGTAGCGTCAGTGGGCGGCGTTGTTCTCCTTGGAGGCACCACCGTGGAGGTTTGCGACCCTGACCCTGGATCTTGTTCTTTTGGCGAAAACCTAAGGCCTGGTGTCGGGTCGGGGAATGGCGTCGTTTCCTACGTCGCCCCCCTTGGGGGCGTCGCCTTGAAGATCTTCAATCCCATTCACACTCTTTAGGGGCTGGACATTCGCGACATCGTGGTCGGTAGGTGCCCGTCTGACAATAATGTGTGGTGTGTGGTGTCAAGTTTTGCAACGATGATGATGACCGGCTAAGCAGGGTCGCAGCAAGGCTTTGGTGGTCGTCTGTTTTCGGCGTGTTCAACAAGTTTCATCTTTGTCTCGCCATGCCGTCGTAGAGTCGGAGCTGCCTAGGTGGTGACGGTAACAGGTGATTGGTGGTCTCTGAGGAGGGCTCCCCTATATCTCGCATTCAGTGAGACGGGTGGAACCCTCGCTAAAGGGTGGCACGAGTTGGGCCGGGCCATGCGCGCCGGAACAACAACCTTGTTTTTTGTTTTATTTTTTATTTTTATTTTTCTTTTTGCTTTCGTTTCTTACTTTTGTTTATGCTTCCAAATATTCTATATAAATATATTACAAAAACCACTGTACATAAAAACATTTGAAAAATATTGACCAAGCGTTTGAAAAATGTTGAATGTGTATCGAGAAAATGTTTATCACATACGAACAATGTATACAAAAAATTTAAATGTGTATGAAACAATTTGATCATGTATTAAAAAGAATGTTAATCAAGCATTTAGAAAAAAATGTTGAACACGTGCTTCAAAATTGTTAATCAAGCATTGGGAAAATGTCAAAAGTGTACAGTAAAAATGTTGACAATGTATTAAAAATGGTGAATTTTTTATCATGTATATAAAAATGTTAATCAAACATTTTAAATTTTTTTAGAAGTATTTGAAGAATGTTAGTAAAGCATTTGAAAAATGTTAAATGTGTATAGAAAAATATTCACCATGTATTAAAAAATATGGAAAAATCTGATCATGTATATAAATTTTTAATCAAGCATATAAAAATAATGTGGAATACATATCTGAAAATGCAAATTAAGCATTTTAAAAATGTAATATGTTTAGAAAAAATATTGACCATGTGTTAAAAAATGTTGATATTGCATTTAAAAAATGTTAATCAAGCACCTGAAAAATGTTAAATGTGCATAGAAAAAATGTTGACCATGTATTAGAAAATGCTATCTTGTATTTGGAAAATGTTAATTAAGCATTTTAAAATAAAATAAAATATGTATAGAAAAAATGTTGACCATGTATTAAAAAATGTTAAAACTTGTATTGAAAAATGTTAAAGGTGTATTAAAAAATGTTGTTAACACATACAGAAATGTAGAATGAAAACCAAAAGAAACAAAGATACCCAAAAAATGAAAACAAAATAAACCAAAGAAAAAGGAAATAGAAAAAATGAATGAATAAATGCAAAAAGAATGAAAAAAATGGAGAAGGAAAAAAGAATAGAAAAAAGAGAGAAAAAATAAAGAGAAACAATGAAAAAAGAAAGAAAAAAAATGAAAATGGAGAAAACCCAGTGAAAAACAGAATAAAAAGAAAACGAAAAAACCGAAGAAGAAACAGTGGAAAACCCGGCTTGTTTAGAGTTAAGTAGTCCTGTCGTACTACTCTATGAAGAACCCCAAGGCAATTCTAGTGGCTAGCTACACTTTGCCTCAACCAAGGGTTCGAATCAACCTGCGCACTCCCTTTTCTCCTCCCTTTTTCCTTTATTATTTGTACGCGAATGCGCCGGCCTGATTACTATAGACCCCTCAGTGAGACATCCTATCGTCTCGCTTAATGCGGAAGTAGCCGCGCTTCGAGGATGCCTTGGCTTACTGTAGACTCTTCAGTGAAACATCCTATCGTCTCGCTTAATGCGAGATATAGTCGCCGCGCTTCGAGGATGCCTTGGTTGGCGCGAGCTCTGAATATTTCTCCGGTATCTGGTGGTCTTCAAGTCGAAGCTGTCTGGGCGTCAGCACGGGTGGCCGAGTGTTTGGCATGGGCCGACATTGGTTCTGGCGTCTGTTGCGACGAGGACTTCGTTGATGAAGTTATCTGTACGCGAATGCGCCGGCCTGATTATTATAGACCCCTCAGTGGGACATCCTATCGTCTCGCTTAATGCGAAAGTTGCCGCGCTTCGAGGATGCCTTGGCTTACTGTAGACCCTTCAGTGAAACATCCTATCGTCTCGCTTAATGCGAGATATAGTCGCCGCGCTTCGAGGATGCCTTGGTTGGCGCGAGCTCTGAATATTTCTCCGGTATCTGGTGGTCTTCAAGTCGGAGCTGTCTGGGCGTCAGCATGGGTGGCCGAGTGTTTGGCATGGGCCGACATTGGTTCTGGCGTCTGTTGCGATGAGGACTTCGTTGATGAAGTTATCTGTACGCGAATGCGCCGGCCTGATTATTATAGACCCTTCAGTGGGACATCCTATCGTCTCGCTTAATGCGAAAGTTGCCGCGCTTCGAGGATGCCTTGGCTTACTGTAGACCCTTTCAGTGAAACATCCTATCGTCTCGCTTAATGCGAGATATAGTCGCCGCGCTTCGAGGATGCCTTGGTTGGCGCGAGCTCTGAATATTTCTCCGGTATCTGGTGGTCTTCAAGTCAGAGCTGTCTGGGCGTCAGCACGGGTGGCCAAGTGTTTGGCATGGGCCGACATTGGTTCTGGCGTCTGTTGCGACGAGGACTTCGTTGATGAAGTCGATGGTAAAGTCGGAGTCGCAGTCTCATGGAGGAGTGATGACCATGGCACTTGTTGACAACCTTGACTATGGGTTTCTTCTCTGTAACGTGTGTATCATCATGTGGGTGGCCAGGTCAGCCGCAGTTGCCTTGTGTGGGCTGTTGTGACGGTTTTAGTCTGGTTCTGTATATTAACCGGGCAACCGTCCTCTTCTATTTTAATGATTCGAGATCCTTCGGTGCCGACTTAAAAAAAATACAATCCATTTAGACATGTAGCCGGTGCGTGAGCACATGCAGCATTGCACTCCAAAGATGGAATACCATTTATGTCTCGCCTGAGCTAAACCATTGTTTTTGGCTGGACAGCTGACAGCATATACACCCAGCACACCTCACAGTATATATTGCAGCATATATCCAAACTTCCGCTTCTGTAGAAATGTTTCAGCACTCGCATTCTATTTTTATTGAAGAAAACAATAGTTCAATACTGCTTTGTGATTCTATATGCTATTGAAAAACATACATTAAAAAGGCAAGGGCTTGTATGCCCGGTGCAGTAGAAACACTCGATGCAGTAGAAAACAATGCGATTGAAACGCTACAGTAGTACAAATGCACGAATGAATGTTTACTCAAATCTTACAGAGTGAACATGCACACCTTAGCAAAACATGAGAAAGTATAGTGCAAAGACCAGTAAAGCTTGAACTGCACCATGATAAGTTAAGAACAATTCGGCACTGTATCAGTTCATAATATGTACTGTAACAACACATGAGATTCTTCTCTTTAGAGGAACAACACAAGAGATTGAAGATGTCACATGTATGAAAGCTTTGGCCAGGAGAAGAGGACAGAGATTTCTAAAGCAGAACGAACACATTCCGACGAGCTACAGACAACGGTGCAAATGTTACGAACTCCGAAGAGAACTGCCAAATTGAGGCCACCCTTGTTGGGCCAGGAGGGAAGGGGAGAGGATGTACAGCTTCAGTCCACCACAAGATCTATATGTACACCAGAGGGAGCGGACCAGCTCTACTCTGGACTCTGGAGGGGTCAATGTGCATCAGTTTCTACCACATACAACACTTGTATTGTATGCAAATAACTCAACTAATTCCTCCAAGCTGTATAGCAACTCGGCTAATCCGAAAGGATCTCCTCCAGCTCGGAACCCTCCTGTCTGACCGAAGAATCGTCGTCGGCCTCAGCTTCGGTAACAATTACCTCTTCTGTCGCAGTGGGGTCGTCTTCAGTGACCATCTCTTCTCCAGCGGCAGGACCGTCTTCAGTAATCATCTCTTCTTCTCCTGTCCCTGTGGGATTGTCTTCAGTGTCAGATCCATCCGCCTCTTCATCGGTGTAGACAGGATATGCTGGTTCACCGATGGCCTTCCTTATTCCCGTGCGATTTACAATTTCCTGATTACTACCAGGGCTCGATTTATTTTCATCTGTCTTTTCGCATATACACGCAGCAGGATTGGCATGGAATTCGCCTCTTCCTGGCATGGCTTCCATGGGATTTCCCATAAATCCTTTCTGGACTTTTCGCACCTGCGACGAGAATTTGTCCCATGACATATTTCCCCTGTTTGTAAATAAGTGGTAGAGCTGTTTGGCATTTGGCCGGATTGTTCTCCTGTGGCCAAAATATCTCCTGCGAGGAGCAGCATCACACAGTCAGAATTCGGAAATGTACTAAGATGAACAAGATATACAAATGGCCAACAGAGATATACAACAGAAAGAACAGAAGCATCACCTCCGCCCAGCAAGCATTTTGGCCATGTTGCCATTATTGTTAGTCACAAAAGCATCACTTCCATCACAGACAATGAAATCAATTGCAGCCATGCGGGATGAGTGTGTCAAGAATGGAGTCAACTCATCTTTGCTTGACAATGATTCTTTTGTATGGTAATTTGGGAAGAGCGCTTTGAGGGGTGCCAAAGTTTCTTCCCCTCCATATATCTCACCAGAAGCAGCATAGATATGGACATCGCTTCCATAGCCCAATGCCCTCAACAGCAGCCCTACCTCCTCCGGAGTTAGTGGGCACCTACCTTGCCTTCTTCCTTTCTCTGGGTTACTTGTCTGAAATTTAAGAACACAACAGGTTAGCAATAGGTAGCTTTAGCTCACTATCTAACTGAGACATGAAACTGTTCATACATGCAAGGTTTTCCATCGCTTGCGAATGGCACCTAGATCTCTTCTCTCCTTTTCTCCACCACCATAGTAACACCCAGAAAAGGCAAGCATATCACTTTCAAATCTGCCATAAAGGAGTGAACTTAGATGGATAAAATTATGACCAAAGGAAATGTGTAGATCAAGGTCAGCTTCAACTAGCTGTACCTCAGATGAAGAGCAATAAAATATTTGCTCTTCTCTCGCATTCGCTGTATTAGCTTTTCACCCAACTCTTGTATTGGATCAGTAAATCTCAAAGCATGGTAATTTACTCTGCAGCGCAGTTTTTGTAGGTCAGTGTCCAACTTATTCGAGAGCCTATAGTCATATTTAGTCAGTCGAAGAGCCTGCAACACGATATACATAGTAAATAAGCTATGTTAGTGCGGATTTTTCATTTACTGAAATCTATCAAAATTAAACGGATCCACAAAATGAGCTAAAAGAGAAATCAAACTACAGACAGGCATAGAAAGCAACACAATGTACCAAGAAGTTACAGAATGAATAGAATGCCAGCATAAATGGAAAACACCCCTACATAGGTAAATTCGGTAAAGGTCGTCTAAGTTACTAGAAAAAAAAAATCAACTGTCAGAGTATCAGGTAAAGCAACTGGCCAGTTAATCTAACGAATGCCCATAAATGCTTAACTTTTTTTTGAAAAGGAGGTTGAAACCCCCAACCTCTGCATCATTATGATGCACACACCCATTTGTTATTAGAGTCAACGCAAGGCAATGATGCAAAAATAATCAACAAGCAGAGTGCACAACATAGGCAACCACGGCCGAACCATTACAAGGCATGAAATTAACACCTATGACCAAAGTCAACTTCTTCCACAGTAACGTCTCCAAGAAGGAATAAACGCCCTCATGTCCTCATCGCCATGTCTGGCCGGAATGGCATGGACAAGGATTTTCACCCTGATAGCTGAGAACAGCCAATGAAGGCCAGCGCAACAGTAAGGAGACACCGCCTTCAACAAGGTGACGAAGCAAGTTCTCGCTGCTGAGCCCGATCAATAAAGGCCAGGACTAGAGTTTTCACCCCGAACCCTGAAGCGGTGCTCCATCATAGTCTTGGTGCCGGATATTCCGATAGTTGCACAAGCCAATACTCCCCGCCAGGCCAGAAAGGCACTAGCAAATAAGTGGGACGTCTTTTAACGGAGTTTAATATGTTGACATGTTGTGGATGACAAGAAAATCAGGAGAATTTCATATAGAACATATAAAGCAGAGTGATGAGGGCTCCTACTTCTTTCTAAAATGAGGGTTCCTAGTAAGCCAAAAGGCCAACAACTTACATGTTTCTTCAGAAGTGTAGGCAAGACACGCTTCAAGTAACATTGTGGAGTACACTTTCGGGGTATACGCATTTTATAAGGTCGCACAGCTTTACCTCCTTTTTGTGGAGGTTCTTTGATAATTTTGACATCCTTCGCAAGAAATGAAATGAACCAGTCGATATCAAAGATTTCGGAAAAATTGCTGCAGCAGATATTGCATTAATTATAGAACAAGTGCAAATGGTTCACTTTAAACAATCGAACAGTCATAGAAGACCATGAGTTCAAATTTGGGAGCGTTCACTAATTGCATACCTTGAATCTTTCCAGAAAGATGTTTGGTCCAATTTGGGAACAACAAGTGTAGCGTTTAAAATGCGCGCAGCAACTACAGCATCAACTATCTGAAAATAAGCAAATGCCATGACTTGACTGATACACATAGTCCAAAGGTACAAGACAGAAAAAAACACGCACACTTGCGGTAAATTGTTATTCTATGTAACTCATGAATGAGGATGGAAACTATCAACTCTATAGCCATAAGGAAAAGAAATAAGGCTCAAGAAACAAAGGAAGCTGGTGCCACATAGCATACTGGCAAATAGATCAGCTCTTCGTTTTTTGTTGTTGTTGAATGATGAACTAAGTTGGTGATTTCTTTAATGGAAATGGACAGGAGAGCCCATTGTTTCAAAAAAAAAAAAAACTGCCAAATAAATACCACATGCTTCTAATGTGTAGGTCTAGTCCGGTCCAAGAAAAAGTGTAGTTCTAGCCCAACAGAAACTTCTCAAATGTATTCGACATTGTATCAGAAGAATGGTATTTTGATATTTTCTTGGACAAACAACACTCAGAAGGGCACAGAAACAAATGTAGATACTGCAAATATTTGAAGGAGACCCTGATGAAATATCTTAGACAATCAGTGAAGATGAGGTTAGTGTTTTTAATCATATCCATTCACACGCATGAGAGCATATTCATACAAGGGAGGGAGGTCGGGACAGGTGCTCCTCACCCCTGTTCTCTGCTGATTCAGACCTCCACTTGTAAAAATAAGCAAATATCGATCTGGTTGCGTGGCAACACTGGAATCTGCAGGATTTTAAAAAGGCTTTAGGAGGAAATTAGTAAAGTTGTCGTAATACAAAGATGACACCTCAAAAGTATTCCCAAAATGTAGTACTCTACAAGCACTGATACACACAGAGAGAGACATTCATCATCCACACCATGTACACAAGGGCTCACCGAGAAATTTTCTGCTAGAGTGACTGCATCCATAGAAGTTGCTAGCGAGCTCCGAACCCCACAGATCTCTCGCAGTCCATCGACTTGTCTACATTTGGGTAACACGACAACAACCAATTAATAAATCAGTTATATACTGAAGTTAAACACGGCCTGCTGCTTTCATCAATCAATCAATCAGTTATATCCAGTTTAAAACATATTAACACAAGAGAATTCGAAGAAGAGTGACCGAAGGAGCCGGTGCATTCAGATTAAACCCTCCACGGATCAAACCAGCTATGGTAGGACTAGACCAGGTTACAATCATCAATCCATATTCCATATTTATCAAACAATCCATCCGATACATGAATCACGATTAAATCCTCGCATTGCCGGAGACGTCCCCGCCCGCCCTCTTAGCCCTGCGTTTTCGGCGGCCGAGCTGTTCGGATGTGCACTCGCGCACAGAGAGCGAAACAAGACATCGAATCGAACTGCGCGAAGGGGCGAGGGATTGGGGGGAAGAGCCGGAGCTGGCGTCCGTACCGGAGGGTGGCGGAGGGATCGGCGGGAGATGCCGGGGTGGCGTTCCGCGAGAGGCGGCGTGGAGATGGCGATGGAGAGGAGCGAGACGGCGAGGAAGAGCAGGAGGAGCGCCGCCACCGCCGGCAGCAGGGCGCCGCGGCGCGGGTGGGCGCGGCGCCTCGGGTAGCCCATCTCCGGTCGGCGGCAAGGGGAGACGGGCGGCGGACGACACGGGTGACGCGGCGGAGCGGTCGCCGGGGCGGCGGCGGCGACATAGATCAGGGGCTACGGCATCGGCGTCGGGGATTTGGGGCTCGCGGCATTTTTGTCCCTAGCGCACCTTGCCGGAAATGGAGATTTCTATTTGAATATTGGTTCGCTGTGTTTTTTTTTAATATAAAGCGCTTATTAAACGTGGCCTGGTCTTGTGAGTGGAGATGCAATGGTGCTTTACTATAAACCAAAAAAGTGCCACAATGGATTCTTCTTGAATAGTACCACAAAAAGAAAATGCACCACATGTAATATTCATTTATACGCAACCGACTTTCAATAATTCTGCTTCGAGTTGATATGTTGATGAAAAAGTTACCACCTTAATTAAATCAACGCCCAATGGCGATGTTGGGACTCTCGACTGATAATGAGGGGTGGTCGAGATGTCGACATGTTGAGGTGACGAGGGCGTGAGGTGTAAGAAAAAAAAAAGGAAAGTGATAAAAGAAAGTGGCGACACAAATGGGAGTAGTGTGGACCCGCGGAGATGGGTGGTCGAGGCTGGGGAAGCAATAGATTGAGGAGGTGAGTAGGTGAGTATCGACAATAGGAATGGGAGTGAGAGAAAACAAGTTGCTCGTGTGCCTTATTTTCCAGATGTTATTGAGTTTTTTTATATATGTATGGGTGCATTTAAGAAAACAAATTTTGATTCAAGGGGCTCCAGGCTCCCAATTTCATAGAAATAAAGTTGAAAACATACCGTTCGAAATGAGCCACACAAATTGATCACAACCAAAACTAGTTGTGCAACCACATTTATTAAGGCAGCACATCTACTACGACAACTAAGATGCAAAGGCAACTTGTAGATGCTACTCCTAGCACATAAACCCCTTACTATAAGGTCACTAGAAACATGGATGAAGCTAGAAAAAATTTGATGGGGTCATGTCAATGACAGTGGGGTCATCTTTAATTAATGGACAATAATTAATACCGAACTAATGAAGGATTACCTAATTTCACTGGGGTCAATTGACCCCAATGCTTACATGGGAGCTCCATCCCTGACTAGAAAAAACACACTGGAACATAACACAAAACCACTTCAAGATACTATAACTCGAAAGAGCCACACTCAGGAGCTTCTACTACATTGCTCGCTCCTCAACCACCTTCAATATCTAGGATCATCAGACCCAAACCTACCTATGATGAAACACTTCACTGGCCATCAATGTTAGCTCGTCTGTTTCTTTGTGACAATGTCTTCAGGCCTCTTGTCTCTACAAGCTACACAGGTATGACAACCAATACAAAATCATAAAAAAAATACTTATCGGATCATGTGGCAAGATACAATTATAACATGTGTTCTTGAATTTTCAAGCCCACAACACAACATACATAATAAAGGCAATCACATTTTTATAACTAAGGGGAAATATTGAATCCAACCTGGTATATAATCTATAGAAACATGAGTCATGTGCAGACATAATGCACATTTAGTCACATGCCACACAAACTTTTCGACACGGGCATGAGAAGAATAAGTGATCAATATCTTCATTACGTCCTTAGCTAATATATTGTTCTTACACATTGACCACAAAAAGATCTTGACTTTCAGCAGAATTTTGACAAAGCAAAGTCTTTTAAAATGGCAAGGTATTTGTCTAGCATTACTGCAATATACATGGGACGACCGTAAATTGTCCAAATTTAGTCTGGGCCAAACACATTTGTCGCTCTCCTTAGATAGCACTACACCATCACAAACTATCCTCAAGTTATTTTAACATACCACCTAGTTGATTCAAATTTTTTTGCCTAAATGTGACACAACTCCACCGTCATTGAAAACAATATCAACTCTAATATTTTTGTTGTTAACTAGATTATATAGTCTAGGAAACTATACTGCAAGGCTATAATCCCCTAGCCGAGGGTATGTTTAAGCTACCACGTAATACATTGCCTTAGACTACCTAGAGATTGGAGACGCTCTATGTCGTTGAAATATAAGGGAAAGGATGACAGATTCTTCTAGGTCAAGACTATGAGGAACATTGTCACAGCCCTAGATTATTGCTTGTATTAGTTGCATCATAGAGCACTCATGCATCATGTCTAAATTTCTGAAACTTGGAATTGAGGAAAGTGGAAGCCTCATAAACTTGAATAAAAGAAGGGCAAAGAACCCTGGAAATCTCATTCTTTGTTTCCAAGATGTCCTTTTGCAATGTTTGAGAATTTTGGCAAGAGCTTTATATAAAACCAGAATTTAGGAACATTTTTAAGGATTTATTTTTGGGACTCTGAATTTAAATCAATAGCTATTTGAATTTGAGTTATATTCATATACTAGAATATAATTTCAAATATCTTTGAAACATTTCATGTGCATTTGGAAATGTCCATTCTGCAACATAAAATTATTCAAAGGGTTTTGTCACTGTTTTGAAAATTGTTTTGAATTTTGAACAGTGGCAGAATATTAAACAAAAGAAAACATAACAGAAAAATAAAATAGTAACAACAGAGAGAGAGATAGCACCTGGCTTACCTGTGCGGCCCAGCACCGCAGCTGGCCGGCCCAGGAGCTGGCCCAGCCCACCACCGCTGCCAGTCACCACCAACCTCTCGCCAGAAGGACGAGAGGCGCGTGGCCGCCGCGCGCTGGCACGCGCCCGTGCCACCTCCTGCTTCCGCCGACGCTGGGGGCTGGCTGGAGACGCCACGCACCCCCCCGACCCCCTCTGGCCTGTCCACTCCTCCTCTCCCCTCCTCTGTCTCCCTCGCACGCAGCCACCGAACACCTTCGTCGCCGCCGCTCATTGCCGCCGTGGCCACCGGCCACCCCACGCCTCCCCGACACGCCCACGAGCTCCGCCTCGCCCCTCTCTTCCTCCTCACCGAGCCGCGCAACGTCGGGTGCCCGGGAACGCCGCCACCACCGTCGTCTTCATCTCCGGTGCCCGGAGATCGCCGCCGTCAATTCGTCGTCGCAGAAGCTTCCCCGAGCTCGCCGACCCCTCCGTTCGATCCACTGTGAGCCCCGCCGCCTTTTCCCCTCCTCCTAGAGCTCGTTCCCGCCCTCTAGCCGCCTCCTCCGCCATGCCCGAATCCCGCCGCCGCCGTGCCATGTCGCTGCCGCGGCCAGAGCCGCCTCCGCCCGCGTCTGAGCGTGTCGCCGTTCTCACCGTGCTCCCAGGAGCCGAACGCATGCACCAGCTCCTCCTGCCGTGCCTCCTAGCGACGACCCCGAGCTCGTCCGAGCTCCGGCCGTCGCCGAGGTCGACGCCGTGCCCAACTCCGGCCACCTCGCGGCCTCCCGTCCGTTCCTTTGGATGCGGCTGAGCGCCAGCTACGCGTAGATGATCGCTGTCGCCGATTTGGTCGCCGGAGGAGCGTTTCCGACGCCCTCCGCCGTTGCTGGCGTCGCCGGCGATGAGCCGCGGGTCAACTCCGGCGAGTTGACCCGGGTTTGACCAAGCTGACGTGGCTGGCTTAATTAGCCACTAACCACCGCACCGTGTCACAGACAGCCGGGCCCCACCCCCTAACTAACCGGCTAACTAAAATAGATTAAGTTTAATCTAACTACAGTGGCCCCACGCGCCAGTTTTGACCGTGCCGACGTGGCCGTTGACTGGGCCCACACGTCAGCGGCACTAACCAGCCCCAGTCACTGACCAGTGGACCCCACTGGTCAGGTTTGACCAGCAGCAGTGTCTGTTGACCTGCTGACGTCATAGTGACGCAATGCTGACGCAATGAATATTTTCTGGATTTATTTTTATACAGGAAATTCCAGAAAATATTCCAAAACTTCTAAAATTCATAGAAATTCAACCGTAGCTCCAAATCAAACAAATTATATATGAAAAATGATCAGAAAAATCCAATCTTTCCATCTGTACTAGTTTCATGCATGTCAGAACACTTTAACCTTGTTGTTTATGAGAAACAAGCTAATGCACTTATATCACTTATTATTTTGGGTGATCATTTGAATCCTTGGTTCAAATGGACTCAAACCTTTATGTTCCAAGTTGCATTAGACCTATCACACATCATATTGCCATGTCATAGCATGCATCATATTGTCGCATTGCATTGATTGTGTTTCTTCTCTGTTTGTCGGTGTTGTTCCCCCTCGATAGACGTTGTACCGACGCTGTGATCGTTGACACTGATGAAGACTCAATGCTATCTTCAGAAGTGCCAGGCAAGCAAAACCCCCTTGTTCATTCCGATACAATCCCACTCTCTCGCTCCTGCTCTCTTTTACTGCATTAGGACAACAACGATTCATCTGTTACTTGTTGCGGTAGCTGAACCCCTTTATCCTTTGCATGACCTGTCATTCCACAGTAAATAGATGAAACCCACTAGCATGAGTAGGAGTTGTTTGAGCCCTGTTGTGCCTACTCATTCATGTTTGTTTTTCATGCCTGCTACTGCTTAGAGTTGAGTCAGGTCTGATTCATCGAGGATGAATCGGAGGTGTGTGAACATGTCCTACTGTGTGTGAGCTAAGTGTGTGAACACGATTTGGTAAAGGTAGCGGTGAGAGGCCATGTAGGAGTACATGGTGGGTTGTCTCATTGCAGCCGTCCTCAGGAACTGAGTTCTGTGTTTGTGATCCATGATTCAGCTACTACCACGCATTGGGCCCGAAACCAATGGACCCTCTCGGCTTCTTAATCACCCTTGTCCTCTGTCCAGGAGTTGCAAGTAGTTTCTGGTGTTTGTAGTATGCTGGAGGCCGTGCGCAGCGCTGACCGTAGGGGTGGGCTGTGATGCAGTAGGCACGTGGCACGGTGTACCGGGCGCCCGTTTGGTGTCTCGGGAACCCTGTTCACATCGTTTGGGGCTGTGAGCGAAACTTCGGCCGGAACTCCTCATAGATGGAACCCAAATAGGCGATAAACCTGGACTAGGGACTTGAGTGTTTAGGTAGGTCGTGGCCGACACCCACGTTGGGCTTCCGCTTGAAGGTTGCCGAGTACATGTCGTGTAAACGGCGGTAAGTGGTGAGAGCGTGTGTGAAGAAGTACACCCCTGCAGGGTTAACATTATCTATTCGAATAGCCGTGTCCGCGGTAAAGGACTTCTGGGTTGCCTATAACAGTTCATAGACAAGTGAAAGTGGATACTCTAAAATACGCAAGATAAGCGTGAGTGCTATGGATGGCGTTCTCGTAGGGAGACGGAGCGGATCCATAGTGGTGTATTGATATGGTGAATATGTGGACTCGTGTGCGCCACCTCAAAAGAGTTACTTGCAATAGTAGTTCAGGATAGCCACCGAGTCAAAGCTGGCTTGCTGCAGTTAAACCCCACCATCCCTTTGTTGATAATGATGCATATGTAGTTAGTTCTGATGTAAGTCTTGCTGGGTACATTTGTACTCACGTTTGCCTATTTTATGTTTTTGCAGAGAGACTTCAGTCTCGCTAGTAGTTCCACGTGGGCTTCGACGTTTAGCTTGATACCTCAGCTACGATCTTGTGCCCTCGGCAGGATCTGGTAGATAGTCAGGCTTCTAAGCCTTTTTCATTTGTAGATGTCTGTACTCAGACATGTTAGCTTCCGCCTGTGTTTGATTTGTATGCTCTGAATGTTGGGTCATGAGACCCCTGTTTGTAATATCTCGCTCTTCGGAGCCTAATGACTAAATACTTGAGTCATAGAGTCATGTTGTGATGCCATGTTGTATTTGCACATATCGAGCATATTGTGTGTATGTTATTGAAATGCTTGGTATGTGTGGGATCTGACTATCTAGTTGTTTATCTTTAGTAGCCTCTCTTACCGGGAAATGTCTCCTAGTGTTTCCACCGAGCCATGGTAGCTTGCTACTGCTCCGAAACACTTAGGCTGGCCGGCATGTGTCCTTCTTCGTTCCTGTGTCTGTCCCTTCGGGGAAATGTCACGCGTTGAGTACCGGAGTCCTGTTAGCCCGCTACAGCCCGGTTTACCGGAGTCCTGCTAGCCTAGTGCTACAACCCGGAACTCACTCGCTGATGACCGACACGTTCGATGCTGGGTCATGGATGCCTGTCCCTGTAAGTCTGTGCCACTTTGGGTTTACGACTAGCCATGTCAGCCCGGGCTCCTTATCATATGGATGCTAGCGACACTATCATATACGTGGGCCAAAAGGCGCAAACGGTCCCGGGCAAAGGTAAGGAGACACCCGTGGGAATACCGTGCGTGAGGCCGCAAAGTGATATGAGGTGTTACAGGCTAGATCGATGTGACATTGAGTCGGGGTCCTGACAAACATGCACACCTATAGGAAAAAAATGCTCCCCCCCCCCCGAGTCGCACCCACGCGGGCGACCCGGAGCACTCACCCATCGTTGGATAGATTTCTCACCATACCCCCTTCCCTCTCCATTGTCGGCGAGTGTTGCCAGGCATAGCCCGAGCAGCGGCGGTGGGGTTGTTTCCCCCGACAGGCACGGTGTGGCGCGGGGGCTCACCGTCTGTCTACAATTGATGGTGTCCTGGTTAGGGGGTCCCGACCTAGCTGGTCTAGTCCGTTGGCTGGACTGATAGCCCGTTGATGAGGAAGGACTCCAAAGGCCTCTAACCTGTGGCATGAGCATATTGGCTTCAACGAGGACTTGGCGCGCACTCCAAGGGTATCTATTAGGTTTGGCATGTAACCCCTAGATAGAAACCGACCCTGTGTAACCTTACTTACCCCGGCGTTTATATAAGCTAGAGGATTTAGCCCGTAGAGAGACATCAATTCATTCATCATCATTAGCCTTAAGGTTTAGTCCACAACTTATGCTCTCGAGGTAGATCGACTATGTACTTGATACATCCCCATATAAACAAGAGCATGATGTAGGGTTTTACCACCTTGATACGTCTCCAACGTATCTATAATTTATGAAGTATTCATGTCATGTTTGCAATAATTTTATATGGTTTTGGTATGATTTGATTAGAACTAACCCGGACTGACACTGTTTTCAGCAGAACTACCGTGGTGTTGTCTTTTTGTGCAGAAATAAAAGTTCTTGGAATGGGCTGAAAATTTACGGTGATTTGTATGGACCAAAAGAGGCCGCCAAAGCTTCGAGGAACGACCAGAAGCCTCACAATGAAGCGACGTTCCTGGGGGGCACGCCGGGTAGGCTTGTCACTCCCTCGTGGGCCCCCTTAACTGAAACCAACGCCAACAATTCTTATAAATACCAAAAACCCTAGAAAGAAACCTAGAACTTCCGCTCCACCGCCGCAAGCCTCTATACTGAAGCGATCTCATCTGGAGCCCTGTTCCGGCACCCTGCCGAAGGGGGAAATCATCACCTGAGGCCATCTTCATCATCCCGACGGTCTCCATGACGAGGAAGGAGTAGTTCTCCCTCAGGGTTGAGGGTATGTACCAGTAGCTATGTGTTTGATCTCTCTCTCTCACACACATCCCTAGCTTCTGGTACTGCCTGGTGTTTGCATCTTGTTGTACCATGTTTAAATTTTATTTAAGTTGAAATGGGGATTGACAAACCCTAGCACCAAAATTAAATCAAATAGGGTCAACCATAAAATCTTTTCAATAAACCCAAAATGTCCCTAAGAAAAGTTCATGATTTCTGGTTAAGGTGGAAACCTCTGCGAAAAATGATGAATATATTCTTAGATCATTTTTGGATTTTTAAATTAACTCATATTGTATTTGAATTAGGGCATTTAAATCCTATACATATTTTAAATGCTCTAATAATTCGGAAACTACTTGAGGGCTGTTGGGAATAATTTCACAAGTGCCCACAGTTATTTTCAACATTTTATCAAATGGTTTGGTATTTTTACTAAATCAAAACAAAACAGAAAGAAATAGAAAAGAAAACAAATTAGAAAAAACTAGAGACAGGAGAAAACCTTACCTGGCGGCCCAACTGTGCAGCCCAGCTAAGGGAGTCCCGGATTAGGGGGTGTCCGGATAGCCGAACTATCACCTTTGGCCGGACTCCTGGACTATGAAGATACAAGATTGAAGACTTCGTCCCGTGTCCGGATGGGACTTTCCTTGGCGTGGAAGGCAAGCTTGGCGATACGGATATGTAGATCTCCTACCATTGTAACCGACTCTGTGTAACCCTAACCCTCTTTGGTGCCTATATAAACCGAAGGGTTTTAGTCCGTAGGACGAACAACAATCATACCATAGGCTAGCTTCTAGGGTTTAGCCTCTCTGATCTCGTGGTAGATCCACTCTTGTACTACCCATATCATCAATATTAATCAAGCAGGAGTAGGGTTTTACCTCCATCGAGAGGGCCCGAACCTGGTTAAAAACATCGTGTCCCTTGTCTCCTGTTACCATCCGCCTAGACGCACCGTTCGGGACCCCCTACCCGAGATCCGCCGGTTTTGACACCGACATTGGTGCTTTCATTGAGAGTTCCTCTGTGTCGTCGCCATCAGGAAGGATGCCTCATCCCGTCTGTCGGTGTCATAACCGGCGGATCTCGGGTAGGGGGTCCCGAACTGTGCATCTAGGCGGATGGTAACATGAGACAAGGGACACGATGTTTTTACCCAGGTTCGGGCCCTCTAGATGGAGGTAAAACCCTACTCCTGCTTGATTAATATTGATGATATGGGTAGTACAAGAGTAGATCTACCACGAGATCAGAGAGGCTAAACCCTAGAAGCTAGCCTATGGTATGATTGTTGTCCTGTCCTATGGACTAAAACCCTCCGGTTTATATAGGCACTGAAGAGGGTTAGGGTTACACAGAATCGGTTACAATGGTAGGAGATCTACATATCCGTATCACCAAGCTTGCCTTCCATGCCAAGGAAAGTCCCATTCGGACACGGGACGAAGTCTTCAATCTTATATCTTCATAGTCTAGGAGTCCGGCCAAAGGCTATAGTCCGGCCATCCGGACACCCCCTAATCCAGGACTCCCTCAGTAGCCCCTGAACCAGGCTTCAATGACGACGAGTCCGGCGCGCATATTGTCTTCGGCATTGCAAGGCGGGTTCCTCCTCCGAATACTTCATAGAAGATTTTGAACACAAGGATAGTGTCCGGTTCTGCAAAATAAGTTCCACATACCACCGTAGAGAGAATAATATTTACACAAATTCAACCTGCTGACGTATTTCGTGGCGTGACATCACACCACGGCCAAGCCTTTATTCGAATCGTTTTTACTGTCCCACCTCAGCGTGTTTAGCGAGGCGGTTTTCCTTGGCACGTCTTGTCAAAGCAGAGATCGTATCCCCTTATTCCGGGATTCTCATCAATACGGGCGTGGGTAACCCTACCGCGCCATTGATTACGGCGCTTGGGAGATAAGCGAGTTTTACCAGGTTGGTGGGGACGCATAGCTTCGTCCGTCCATATAAGGGGATAAGGATCCAGCTTTTTACCTACGCCTTCTTCCTCCTTTGCTCATCCATTTCCGCGCACTCGAGCTCCAGTGCCCAAGTCCGCACATCTCGCCTCAACCTTCCCCAGCCATGTCCGGAGGGGGAGGCAAGTGGATGGTCTCCTCCGTCATGGAGAGGCACATCAAAAAGCTACGGAAGGCCGGATACTTGTCCAGCGACATCGCGCATCGGCTCCCCGACAAGGGGCAGCTTATCCCCACCCCCAGGCCCCATGATAGGGTGGTGTTGTTGGGGAACGTAGTAATTTCAAAAAAATTTCCTACGCACACGCAAGATCATGGTGATGCATAGCAACGAGAGGGGAGAGTGTTGTCTACGTACCCTTGTAGACTCAAAGCGGAAGCGATCACAACGTAGAGGAAGTAGTCGTACGTTCTCCTCGCGATCCGACCGATCCCGGCGCCGTTACTCCGGCGCCCCCGAGTTCTTGACACACGTACAGCTCGATGACGTCCCTCGTACTCCGATCCAGCCGAGTGTCGAGGGAGAGTTTCGTCAGCACGACGGCGTGGTGACAATCTTGATGTTTCACCGGCGCAGGGCTTCGCCTAAGCTTCACGACGGTATGACCGAGGTGGAATTTGGTGGAGGGGGGCACCGCACACGGCTAAGGAACGATCCGTAGATCAAACTTGTGTGTTCTAGGGTGCCCCCCTGCCCCCGTATATAAAGGAGGGAGGGGGGAGGTGCGGCCGGCCCAAGGGGGGCGCGCCGGAGGAGTCCTACTCCCACCGGGAGTAGGACTCCCCCCTTTTCCTAGTTGGAATAGGATTGGGGAAGGGGGAAAGAGGAAAGGGGGGGGGGCG
Source organism: Triticum aestivum (assembly GCF_018294505.1). Classification (NCBI taxonomy): domain Eukaryota; kingdom Viridiplantae; phylum Streptophyta; class Magnoliopsida; order Poales; family Poaceae; genus Triticum; species Triticum aestivum. The sequence goes on along the minus strand of NC_057807.1, from coordinate 533,346,911 downwards.
CCGCCCCCCCCTCCTTGTCCTATTCGGACTGGGGGGGAGGGGGCGCGCGGCCACCCCTGGCCGGCCCCTCCTCTTCTCCCTCGAGGCCCACCGAGGCCCATTTACCTCCCGGGGGGTTCCGGTAACCTCCCGGTACTCCGGTAAATTCCTGTTTTCACCCGGAACCATTCCGAACTCCAAACATAGGCTTCCAATATATCAATCTTTATGTCTCGACCATTTCGAGACTCCTCGTCATGTCCGTGATCACATCCGGGACTCCGAACTTCTTCGGTACATCAAAATACATAAACTCATAATAACTGTCATCGAAACCTTAAGCGTGCGGACCCTACGGTTCGAGAACAATGTAGACATGACCAAGACACGTCTCCGGTCAATAACCAATAGCGGGACCTGGATGCCCATATTGGTTCCTACATATTCTACGAAGATCTTTATCGGTCAGACCGCATAACAACATACGTTGTTCCCTTTGTCATCAGTATGTTACTTGCCCGAGATTCGATCGTCGGTATCCAATACCTAGTTCAATCTCGTTACCGGCAAGTCTCTTTACTCGTTCCGTAATACATCATCTCACAACTAACTCATTAGTTGTAGTGCTTGCAAGGCTTCAGTGATGTGCATTACCGAGAGGGCCCAGAGATACCTCTCCGACAATCGGAGTGACAAAACCTAATCTCGAAATACGCCAACCCAACATCTGCCTTTGGAGACACCTGTAGTACTCCTTTATAATCACCCAGTTACGTTATGACGTTTGGTAGCACCCAAAGTGTTCCTCCGGTAAACGGGAGTTGCATAATCTCATAGTTACAGGAACATGTATAAATCATGGATAAAAGCAGTAGCAACATACTAAACGATCGTGTGCTAAGCTAATGGAATGGGTCATGTCAATCAGATCATTCTACTAATGATGTGACCTTGTTAATCAAATAACAACTCTTTGTTCATGGTCAGGAAACATAACCATCTTTGATTAACAAGCTAGTCTAGTAGAGGCATACTAGTGACATATTGTTTTGTCTATGCATTCACACATGTATCATGTTTCCGGTTAATACAATTCTAGCATGAATGATAAACATTTATCATGAAATAAGGAAATAAATAATAACTTTATTATTGCCTCTAGGGCATATTTCCTTCAGTCTCCCACTTGCACTAGAGTCAATAATCTAGATTACATAGTAATGATTCTAACACCCATGGAGTCTTGGTGCTGATCATGTTTTGCTCGTGGAAGAGGCTTAGTCAATGGGTCTGCAACATTCAGATCCGTATGTATCTTGCAAATCTCTATGTCTCCAACCTGGACTAAGTCCCGGATGGAATTGAAGCGTCTCTTGATGTGCTTGGTCCTCTTGTGAAATCTGGATTCCTTCGCTAAGGCAATTGCTCCAGTATTGTCACAGAAGATTTTCATTGGACCCGATGCACTAGGTATGACACCTAGATCGGATATGAACTCCTTCATCCAGACTCCTTCATTAGCTGCTTCCGAAGCTGCTATGTACTCCGCTTCACATGTAGATCCTGCTACGACGCTTTGTTTAGAACTGCACCAACTGACAGCTCCTCCGTTTAGTGTAAATACGTATCCGGTCTGCGATTTAGAATCGTCCGGATCAGTGTCAAAGCTTGCATCAACGTAACCGTTTACGATGAGCTCTTTGTCACCTCCATATACGAGAAACATATCCTTAGTCCTTTTCAGGTATTTCAGGATGTTCTTGACCGCTGTCCAGTGATCCACTCCTGGATTACTTTGGTACCTCCCTGCTAGGCTTATAGCAAGGCACACATCAGGTCTGGTACACAGCATTGCATACATGATAGAGCCTATGGCTGAAGCATAGGGAACATCTTTCATTTTCTCTCTATCTTCTGCAGTGGTCGGGCATTGAGTTTTACTCAACTTCACACCTTGTAACACAGGCAAGAACCCTTTCTTTGCTTGATCCATTTTGAACTTCTTCAAAATTTTGTCAAGGTATGTGCTTTGTGAAAGTCCAATCAAGCGTCTTGATCTATCTCTATAGATCTTAATGCCCAATATGTAAGCAGCTTCACCGAGGTCTTTCATTGAAAAACTCTTATTCAAGTATCCCTTTATGCTATTCAGAAATTCTATATCATTTCCGATCAGCAATATGTCATCTACATATAATATCAGAAATGCTACAGAGCTCCCACTCACTTTCTTGTAAATACAGGCTTCTCCAAAAGTCTGTACAAACCCAAATGCTTTGATCACACTATCAAAGCGTTTATTCCAACTCCGAGATGCTTGCACCAGTCCATAGATGGATCGCTGGAGCTTGCACACTTTGTTAGCTCTCTTTGGATCGATAAAACCTTCTGGTTGCATCATATACAACTCTTCTTCCAGAAATCCATTCAGGAATGCAGTCTTTACATCCATTTGCCAAATTTCATAATCATAAAATGCAGCAATTGCTAACATGATTCGGACGGACTTAAGCATCGCTACGGGTGAGAAGGTCTCATCGTAGTCAATCCCTTGAACTTGTCGAAAACCCTTTGCGACAAGTCGAGCTTTGTAGACAGTAACATTACCGTCAGCGTCAGTCTTCTTCTTGAAGATCCACTTGTTTTCTATTGCTTGCCGACCCTCGGGCAAGTCAACCAAAGTCCATACTTTGTTTTCATACATGGATCCCATCTCAGATTTCATGGCCTCAAGCCATTTTGCGGAATCTGGGCTCACCATCGCTTCTTCATAGTTCGTAGGTTCATCATGATCTAGTAGCATGACTTCCAGAACAGGATTACCGTACCACTCTGGTGCGGATCTTACTCTGGTTGATCTACGAGGTTCTGTAGTAACTTGATCTGAAGTTTCATGATCAACATCATCAACTTCCTCACTACTTGGTGTAGATGTCTCAGAAACCGGTTTCTGCGACGAACTACTTTCAAGTAAGGGAGAAGGTACTATTACCTCATCAAGTTCCACTTTCCTCCCACTCACTTCTTTCGAGAGAAACTCCTTCTCTAAAAAGGATCCATTCTTAGCAACGAATGTCTTGCCTTCGGATCTGTGATAGAAGGTGTACCCAACTGTCTCCTTTGGGTATCCTATGAAGACACATTTCTCCGATTTGGGTTCGAGCTTATCAGGTTGAAGCTTTTTCACATAAGCATCGCATCCCCAAACTTTAAGAAACGACAACTTTGGTTTCTTGCTAAACCACAGTTCATAAGGTGTCGTCTCAACGGATTTCGACGGTGTTCTATTCAGTGTGAATGCGGCCGTCTCTAGAGCATAACCCCAAAACGATAGCGGTAAATCTGTAAGAGACATCATAGATCGCACCATATCTAGTAAAGTGCGATTACGACGTTCGGACACACCATTACGCTGTGGTGTTCCGGGTGGCGTGAGTTGCGAAATTATTCCGCATTGTTTCAAATTTAGACCAAACTCGTAACTCAAATATTCACCTCCACGATCAGATCGTAGAAATTTAATTTTCTTGTTACGATGATTTTCAACTTCACTCTGAAATTCTTTGAACTTTTCAAATGTTTCAGACTTATGTTTCATTAAGTAGATATACCCATATCTGCTTAAATCATCTGTGAAGGTGAGAAAATAACGATATCCGCCACGAGCCTCAACATTCATCGGACCACATACATCTGTATGTATGATTTCCAACAAATCTGTTGCTCTCTCCATAGTACCGGAGAACGGGGTTCTAGTCATCTTGCCCATGAGGCACGGTTCGCAAGTGCCAAGTGATTCATAATCAAGTGACTCCAAAAGTCCATCAGTATGGAGTTTCTTCATGCGTTTTACACCGATATGACCTAAACGGCAGGGCCACAAATAAGTTGCACTATCATTATCAACTCTGCATCTTTTGGTTTCAACATTATGAATATGTGTATCACTACTATCGAGATTCATCAAAAATAGACCACTCCTCAAGGGTGCATGACCATAAAAGATATTACTCATATAAATAGAACAACCATTATTCTCTGATTTAAATGAATAACCGTCTCGCATCAAACAAGATCCAGATATAATGTTCATGCTCAACGCAGGCACCAAATAACAATTATTTAGGTCTAAAACTAATCCCGAAGGTAGATGTAGAGGTAGCGTGCCGACCGCGATCACATCGACTTTGGAACCATTTCCCACGCGCATCGTCACCTCGTCCTTTGCCAGTGTTCGCTTAATCCGTAGTCCCTGTTTCGAGTTGCAAATATTAGCAACAGAACCAGTATCAAATACCCAGGTGCTACTGCGAGCTCTAGTAAGGTACACATCAATAACATGTATATCACATATACCTTTGTTCACCTTGCCATCCTTCTTATCCGCCAAATACTTGGGGCAGTTCCGCTTCCAGTGACCAGTCTGCTTGCAGTAGAAGCACTCAGTTTCAGGCTTAGGTCCAGACTTGGGTTTCTTCTCCTGAGCAGCAACTTGCTTGCTGTTCTTCTTGAAGTTCCCCTTCTTCTTCCCTTTGCCTTTCTTCTTGAAACTAGTGGTCTTATTGACCATCAACACTTGATGCTCCTTCTTGATTTCTACCTCCGCAGCCTTTAGCATTGCGAAGAGCTCAGGCATAGTCTTTACTAACCCTTGCATATTATAGTTCATCACGAAGCCTTTGTAGCTTGGTGGCAGTGATTGAAGAATTCTGTCAATGACACAATCATCCGGAAGATTAACTCCCAATTGTGTCAAGTGATTGTAGTACCCAGAGATTCTGAGTATGTGCTCACTAACAGAACTATTCTCCTCCATCTTGCAGCTATAGAACTTATTGGAGACTTCATATCTCTCAATCCGGGCATTCTGTTGGAATATCAACTTCAACTCCTGGAACATCTCATATGCTCCATGACGTTCAAAACGTCGTTGAAGTCCCGGTTCTAAGCCGTAAAGCATGGCACACTGAACTATAGAGTAGTCATCAGCTTTGCTCTGCCAGACGTTCTTAACGTCGTCAGTTGCATCAGCAGCAGGCTTGGCACCCAGCGGTGCATCCAGGACGTAACTCTTCTGTGCAGCAATGAGGATGATCCTCAAGTTACGGACCCAGTCCGTGTAATTGCTACCATCATCTTTCAACTTTGCTTTCTCAAGGAACGCATTAAAATTCAACGGAACAACAGCACGAGCCATCTATCTACAATCAAACATAAACAAGCAAGATACTATCAGGTACTAAGTTCATGATAAATTTAAGTTCAATTAATCATATTACTTAAGAACTCCCACTTAGAAAGACATCTCTCTAGTCATCCAAGTGATCACGTGATCCAAATCAACTAAACCATAACCGATCATCACGTGAAATGGAGTAGTTTTCAATGGTGAACATCTTATGTTGATCATATCTACTATATGATTCACGCTCGACCTTTCGGTCTCCGTGTTCCGAGGCCATATCTGCATATGCTAGGCACGTCAAGTATAACCCGAGTATTCTGCGTGTGCAAAACTGGCTTGCACCCGTTGTAGATGGACGTAGAGCTTATCACACCCGATCATCACGTGGTGTCTGGGCACGACGAACTTTGGCAACAGTGCATACTCGGGGAGAACACTTCTTGATAATTTAGTGAGAGATCATCTTATAATGCTACCGTCAATCAAAGCAAGATAAGATGCATAAAAAGATAAACATCACATGCAAATCAATATAAGTGATATGATATGGTCATCATCATCTTGTGCTTCATGATCTCCATCTTGCAGCACCACCATGATCACCATCGTCACCGGCGCGACACCTTGATCTTTATCATAGCATCGTTGTCGTCTCGCCAATCTTATGCTTCTACGACTATCGCTACCGCTTAGTGATAAAGTAAAGCATTACAGGGCGATTGCATTGCATACAATAAAGCGACAACCATATGGCTCCTGCCAGTTGCCGATAACTTCGGTTACAAAACATGATCATCTCATACAATAAAATATAGCATCACGTCTTGACCATATCACATCACAACATGCCCTGCAAAAACAAGTTAGACGTCCTCTACTTTGTTGTTGCAAATTTTACGTGGCTGCTACGGGCTTTAGCAAGATCCAGTCTCACCTACGCATCAAAACCACAACGATACTTCGTCAAATAGACTCCGTTTTAACCTTCTCAAGGACCGGGCGTAGCCACACTCGGTTCAACTAAAGTGAGAGAGACAGGCACCCACCAGTCACCTTTAAGCAACGAGTGCTCGTAGCGGTGAAACCAGTCTCGCGTAAGCGTACGCGTAATGTCGGTCTGGGCCGCTTCATCTCACAATACCGCTGAACCAAAGTATGACATGCTGGTAGGTAGTATGACTTGTATCGCCCACAACTCGCTTGTGTTCTACTCGTGCAAAACATCAAACCATAAAAACCTAGGCTCGGATACCACTGTTGGGGAACGTAGTAATTTCAAAAAAATTTCCTACGCACACGCAAGATCATGGTGATGCATAGCAACGAGAGGGGAGAGTGTTGTCTACGTACCCTTGTAGACCCGAAGCGGAAGCGATCACAACGTAGAGGAAGTAGTCGTACGTTCTCCTCGCGATCCGACCGATCCCGGCGCCGTTACTCCGGCGCCCCCGAGTTCTTGACACACGTACAGCTCGATGACGTCCCTCGTACTCTGATCCAGCCGAGTGTCGAGGGAGAGTTTCGTCAGCACGACGGCGTGGTGACAATCTTGATGTTTCACCGGCGCAGGGCTTCGCCTAAGCTTCGCGACGGTATGACCGAGGTGGAATTTGGTGGAGGGGGGCACCGCACACGGCTAAGGAATGATCCGTAGATCAAACTTGTGTGTTCTAGGGTGCCCCCCTGCCCCCGTATATAAAGGAGGGAGGGGGGAGGTGCGGCCGGCCCAAGGGGGGCGCGCCGGAGGAGTCCTACTCCCACCGGGAGTAGGACTCCCCCCCTTTTCCTAGTTGGAATAGGATTGGGGAAGGGGGAAAGAGGAAAGGGGGGGGCGCCGCCCCCCCTCCTTGTCCTATTCGGACTGGGGGGGGAGGGGGCGCGCGGCCACCCCTGGCCGGCCCCTCCTCTTCTCCCTCGAGGCCCACCGAGGCCCATTTACCTCCCGGGGGGTTCCGGTAACCTCCCGGTACTCCGGTAAATTCCTGTTTTCACCCGGAACCATTCCGAACTCCAAACATAGGCTTCCAATATATCAATCTTTATGTCTCGACCATTTCGAGACTCCTCGTCATGTCCGTGATCACATCCGGGACTCCGAACTTCTTCGGTACATCAAAATACATAAACTCATAATAACTGTCATCGAAACCTTAAGCGTGCGGACCCTACGGTTCGAGAACAATGTAGACATGACCAAGACACGTCTCCGGTCAATAACCAATAGCGGGACCTGGATGCCCATATTGGTTCCTACATATTCTACGAAGATCTTTATCGGTCAGACCGCATAACAACATACGTTGTTCCCTTTGTCATCAGTATGTTACTTGCCCGAGATTCGATCGTCGGTATCCAATACCTAGTTCAATCTCGTTACCGGCAAGTCTCTTTACTCGTTCCGTAATACATCATCTCACAACTAACTCATTAGTTGTAGTGCTTGCAAGGCTTCAGTGATGTGCATTACCGAGAGGGCCCAGAGATACCTCTCCGACAATCGGAGTGACAAAACCTAATCTCGAAATACGCCAACCCAACATCTGCCTTTGGAGACACCTGTAGTACTCCTTTATAATCACCCAGTTACGTTATGACGTTTGGTAGCACCCAAAGTGTTCCTCCGGTAAACGGGAGTTGCATAATCTCATAGTTACAGGAACATGTATAAATCATGGATAAAAGCAGTAGCAACATACTAAACGATCGTGTGCTAAGCTAATGGAATGGGTCATGTCAATCAGATCATTCTACTAATGATGTGACCTTGTTAATCAAATAACAACTCTTTGTTCATGGTCAGGAAACATAACCATCTTTGATTAACAAGCTAGTCTAGTAGAGGCATACTAGTGACATATTGTTTTGTCTATGCATTCACACATGTATCATGTTTCCGGTTAATACAATTCTAGCATGAATGATAAACATTTATCATGAAATAAGGAAATAAATAATAACTTTATTATTGCCTCTAGGGCATATTTCCTTCAGGTGTTCCTCCCCCACTTCCTCCGCGGACTAGGTTTTCCACTTCTCCCATTTGTCCGGGGGCTCATGTTCTACTACGGCCTGGATTTCCACGATCTGGCCCCGAATTTCATCCTCAACATCTCGGCATTCATCGTCGTGTGCGAGGCCTTCCTCTGCATCCAGCCTCACTTCGGCTTATCGCTGAAGACCTTCAATGTCAAGCCGAAGGTAGTGGACGGCCGCCAAGCAGAGTGCGGAGGTGCCATGGTGGGCAAGATGGCCAACGTCCTATGGCTCGAGGGCTCCTTCGTGGAGACCATAAAGGGATGACAATCGGGGTGGTTCTACATCACCGAGCGGCATGACCCTAAATGGGCGGCGGCCCCCGAATTCCGATATGGCTTCCCTACACGGCTCACCTCCTGGAAGGAGACGGGCCTGACATGGGGTAATTCGGAAGAGCTGACCGGACTCCAAACCTGCATCCAAAACCTGGTGAACAAGAAGCTCAAGCTTGTCAACGTAGTCCAGGTCATGCTCATCCACCGGATCCTCCCGTGCCAACTACGGGCCTTCAACTTGTGGGAGTTTGATCCGGCACAACACCAAACCTTGGACAGGCTCTTCGACACTATGTACGAAGATGCCTGGAAGGTGCTGTTCAAGGGCGTCGAGGCTCCCGCATCCGCTACCGAAGATCGCGGATTCAGCTCGCGGCGTCAAGCCAGCGAGGTAAGCTATTTTACCCTTTACGGGACTCTTGTTTTCCATAGTTTGACTCTATGCGGGATCTAAACTCCCCTACCTTTGACAGGCCTGGCAAAAGACGTCCAGGCAGGTTAACTGTCCGGCTCCCTTGCCAGAAGATCCAGCGGACGCCCAATTGACGGGGCTGCTGGTTCCGGCACCTCATGTGGTGCCGGAGAAGAAGGCCAAGAAGAAGGCCACGGGAACTCGAAAGAGTTCCCGGCGCCAGGTGTTGTCGGACTCGTCGTCCGATGACTCTGAGGCGGACTCCTCCCACGAAGACGAGGAGGAGGAAAAAGAGGCCTCTCCCCTAGCGGGGGGAGAGAAGAAAAGGAAGGCCGCCCCAACTTGGGAGGCCGGAGGGTCCAAGAAGGGAAGGACCCTTCTTCGGGACGACTCCACCAACGCCGACGACGGCGAAGAGGAGTGGCCACCGAGTGCTAAGCCCCTGGCGAAATCGTAAGTGTTCGGATACCAGAATAACTCATGGCGTTTCATTTGTTGCACAGTATGTCAGTATCTCCTAACGCCTAATATAACCCTGCAGCCTGCCCAATGACGAGCTCGATGCTTCAACGAGCGGCTCCCTGGATTCGTCGGACGTGAATAGCACCTCACTTCCGGCTGCCTCCTCTCCTCGCGCTGCGGATGACGTCGAGGTGGGGTCCCAAAAGGGGCCCAGCCAGGAGGAGGTGGTCTAGGAGGCGCCGCAAGGCAACCTCCCGGACTCCAAGCGCAAGGGGGATAAAACCCCAAAGGGCTCTAAGTCCGGCCCTGGCTAGACTCTGCACCGAAACCTTCAGTGGTTCCGGAGTCCGGCAGGCGGCCCCTTCGTAAGAAGGGCGAGACTGCGACACCGGTGACCTCCGTCCAACCGGAGGCACCGGATAATTTGCTGGAGGCGCTTAACGGCACCTCCATCGACGAGGAGCACCGCACTGTTATGAGTGTGGTGATCCAGAAAGTTCAGTCTGCCAAGAGCGGGCTGACTGAAGCCTGTGCCAGCCTTCTAACAGGCTTTGAGGTATGTATTTAAGATATGTAAAAATATTACCGCATAGGCAGTAGCCCCTCATGCTCAGTTTGGTGTTCGGAAAGAAAAGTCGAGCTGAGGATCTAAAAAAGATGTACGCAGGAGTCTAACATAAGTATGTCAATATGGGGAATGCAGGCTGCGCTGCTGACCTCTGCCGCACTGACTACGGAGGTAAATGCATTGAAGCAGAGCCTCGAGCGGTCCGAGAACGAGCTCGGCCTTGCCAAAAAGCAGCTCGAGGACAAGGAAGGTAAGTAATACCTTATGGAAGTATATAAAAGATGTGGTTGCAAAAAATGAGAGGAATAACATGAGTATTGCAGGGGCCACGAACGAGGTGGCGACCCTGAAGGAAGCGGTGTCCAAGGCCGAAAGCAATGCGGCCGCGGAGCACACTGAGCGAGAGAAGCAGGAGGCGCGGGTGGCGGAGGTGCGGCAAGAGCTCCAGGCTCTCGTGGAAAAACACGAGAGTTTGGAGCGTGACTCAAAGACTCGAGAGTCCGAGCTCGCCTCGGCCCTTGAGAGCGCCAAAGCCGCTAAGGCCGAAGCCCAAAAAGCCCTCCAGGAAATTGAGGCGACGAAGAAGATAGCGGCGTTCTTCATGCAAAGCAAGCACGTGAAAGTGAATTACTTGTTACTTACCCGAATCCAGAGCTCTCCAGGAGCATTCGCAGATCTGCCCCGCAGTGTGTCCGACGCTGCCGCATTCTACCGGGCCGAGGAGGGGAGCTCGACGGAGAAGGTGTTCTGATCTCAGTATGCTGAGGCCGGACACCTGGTACCCTTGAGCGACCAGCTGAAGCAGCTGGTCGAGCTCCATAAGGTGGCCGAACAGGCCATGAAGGGCCTCATAGTTCGACTGTGGCCTAAGGAAGCCATGCCTGGGAGCTACTTCGGGCTAGTGAGGCGGCTGGTGGACGCCTGTCCATGGATTGAAGTCGTCAAGTGCTCCGTCTGCATCGAAGGTGCCCGTAGGGCCCTTGCCCGAGCTAAACTGCACTCGGGCAAGATGGACGCTGAGAAGCTTGTGACGGGCGCTCCATCGCCGGGCAGGGAGTATCGCAAGCCCGAGATATATTATGAGGGCGTCTTGAAGGGTGCCCGCCTTATAGCGGGTGAATGCTCCAAAGATGTAATTTTTGAGTAAACTCGCATTTGTTATCCTGTACGCTTGAAAACTTGTTCATATGCGCTAAGCAACTCTTGTGAATTTAAAATATTACCTTCTGTGCGGCCGTTTATGAAATTTGAGAGATGGCGAGTCGTCGGCTTCTGCCCCCATGCCACGAGTGCTGGGGTGTTTGGGATAAACTTGAGCGCTCTTTTTTCCCATTCTTGGGTCCTTCGAGGGAGGCGCTCAACGCAACGAACAAGGCAACTGGACTATAATGCTTGAACACTCCCACTTAGCCATAGAATTCTATAATTTTAAATTTCCGCGAAGCCCCTAGTATTCGGAAGACCGAGTTCGGGGCGCTATCCACGCCTGGGCCGGACAAAGCCGACTCCTCGCTCTAAGCGGCATAAGTCTTTAGGGACTCGAAAACCTCTCGAACAGCGACCGACTCTCGCCCTATCATGACGGTCAGTTTTAGCTTTCTCCACTGAGGTGCTTAACCCAGCTCAGCCGGGGCACAATCACAGTGGTTCTCCCAACGCTACCTTAGCCGATATAACGGAACGTAAGGTACCAAAACATGGGAGCTGGGCAAACCCAACTATTGACCCAAGACATGATTCAGAGCCGATGCATATAATGCTATAAGTTTGGGGTGCCGCACTTGTGAAAGTGTTCGGACCTATCACACCATATTTTGGGGTACTTAAGCCCCAGGTGTATTTGGCCGTACCAAAGCGTACAGATGCAACATGTCATAAGTGAACATATATAGATAAAAAAGGAATGCAATAATAGGCAGAAGCTATGTATTGTTTATTCAAAAAGGCTGCGGTAAAAGCAGAACGATACAAATAGTGCGATAAGCAAGGGACGGGACTATTTGACATGTCTCCCTCTAGGAGCGAGCTGCGGGATGATATGTAAAACAAGTATACTGCTCGTTATAGAGACCACCTGGACACTCGATGTAGCTTTCTGCTTGCCTGGCTGTTGCATCGTGTGTTCGGCGATTCTACTGCCGGACAGGGCTTCTTGAGAAAGGAGTCCTGAAAGTAAGAGAAAAAAGAAGAATGACACAATTGGGAGCCCCTGATGCGGTTGAGCCGCATTCTGGGCCTGCTGTGGTCGTGCCCTCCCCCTATGCTCATAGTATTTCTAGAGCGTAATTATGTACGTGTAGTACTGGTTTCGCAATTCCGCGAGGGCTGGGGTTGGGGCCGCATTGCTACGCGTGCTCGGGACGTGCCATGCGGTCTTGTTGTAGGTTACTCCGAGCGCGCTTGACGGTGTCCGGACGTTTAATAGCCGGACTCGAGAATTGCCTTGAGAGGCTGCTTTGTACTTCCGCTGCGAGGGCCGCCGTATGCTCCTCCGTTCAGAGAGAGCGTTTGGTGTTTCCGTTGACCTTAATGACTCCTCGAGGGCCTGGCATCTTGAGCTTGAGGTATGCATAGTGCGGCACCGCATTGAACTTTGCAAATGCGGTTCGCCCGAGCAGTGCGTGATAGCCGCTGCGGAACGGGACTATGTCGAAGATTAACTCCTCGCTTCGGAAGTTATTCGGGGATCCGAAGACCACTTCAAGTGTAACTGAGCCTGTACAGTTGGCCTCTACACCTGGTATGACACCTTTGAAGGTCGTCTTTGTGGGTTTAATCCTTGAGGGGTCTAAGCCCATCTTGTGCACTGTATCCTGATAAAGCAGGTTCAGGCTGCTGCCACCGTCCATCACGACTCTAGTGAGGTGAAATCCGTCAACGATTGGGTCTAGAACCAATGCGGCGAATCCGCCATGGCAGATGCTAGTGGGGTGGTCCCTTCGATCAAAAGTGATCGGGCAGGAGGACCACGGATTGAACTTTGGGGCGACTGGCTCCATTGCATATACGTCCCTTAGTGCACGCTTCTGCTCCCTTTTGGGTATGTGGGTTGCGTATATCATGTTCACCGTCTGCACTTGTGGGGGGACGCCCTTCTGTCCCTATTGTTTGGCGGCCTGGGCTCCTCCTCGTCGTCGCTATGCAGCCCCTTGTCATCTTTTTTGGCATTTAACTTGCCTGCCTGCTTAAACACCCAACAATCCCTGTTGGTGTGATTGGCTGGTTTTTCGGGGGTGCCGTGTATCTGGCATGAGCGATCGAGTATTCGGTCCAAATTGGACGGGCCCGGAGTATTTCTTTTAAATGGATTTTTTTGCTGACCGGGTTTAGAGCCTCTGAATCCGGCATTGACTACCGTATCTTCAGCATTATCGCCATCAATGCGGTGCTTGTGCTTGTTGCGATGCGACCTGCCGTTGCTGTCCTTGGTATCCGAGTTACCAGGGCTCTTGGTCATATTGTTACTACGAGCTAGCCAGCTGTCCTCTCCCGCGCAAAAGCGGGTCATGAGTGTTGTGAGGGCTGCCATGGATTTCGGCTTTTCCTGTCCTAGGTGCCGGGCAAGCCACTCGTCGCGGATGTTGTGTTTGAAGGCTGCAAGGGCGTCTGCATCCGGACAGTCGACAATTTGATTTTTCTTGGTTAGGAACCGTGTCCAGAATTGTCTGGCCGATTCCTCTGGCTGCTGAATTATGTGGCTTAGGTCATCGGCGTCTGGTGGTCGCACATAGGTGCCCTGGAAGTTGTCGAGGAATGCGGCTTCCAGGTCTTCGCAACAACCAATTGACTCTGCTGGCAAGCTGTTAAGCCAATGCCGAGCTGGTCCTTTAAGCTTGAGTGGGAGGTATTTGATGGCGTGTAGATCATCACCATGAGCCATGTGGATATGAAGGAGATAGTCCTCGATCCAGACCGCAGGATCTGTTATGCCATCGTATGATTCAATGTTCACGGGTTTGAAACCCTCAGGGATTTGATAATCCATCACTTCATCTGTGAAGCATAGTGGGTGTGCGGCGCCTCTGTATTGGGCTATATCACGACGCAACTCAAATGAGCTTTGTCTATTGTGTTCGGCCCGGCCGGAATTGCCATATCCGGCGTGACGGTTATCATCACGTATCGTGGGGCGCCCACGCGATCTGTAGATTGATCTTGTTTGCCTTGCCTTGTCCTCCAATATATCCCGCAGGTCTGGCGCATTTTCCCGCGCCTTGGTATTTTTTGAGCGGCGCCGGGGTGCGGCTTGAGTGGAGGGCCGAGAGGCCTCTCTGTCGCGGCCACGAGGTGGCCAGTCGGCCGTATTATGCGCTGGTGATGTAGGTTTAGGTGCTTCCTCCTCTAATCGGGGTAGCAGCCTGCATTTTGGGTAGCTCTTGGAGGGGCGTTCGAGTTCGTACTCTTCGGCCGCCAGGACTTCAGTCCATCTATCGGCTAGCAAATCTTGGTCAGCTCTAAGTTGCTGCTGCTTTTTCTTGAGGCTGCTTTCCGTGGCCATAAGCCTGCGTTTGAAACGCTCTTGTTCGACGGGATCCTCAGGCATGACAAATTCGTCGTCGTCGAGGCTTGCCTCGTCTTCGGAGAGAGGCATGTAATTATCGTCCTCTACCTCTTTGCCTGCCGCTCTCTCATGAGGGCTAGCTTCTCCATCCTCCTGCACTGAATCCTGCTGGAGGGGGTTGTCTTCGGCACTGTCTGGGGTGTTATTTTCTCCCGTGCCGGAATCACCGTTTTTGCTTTGGCGGGATTTAGAACGGCGCCGCTGACGCCGGCGGTTAGGCTGTTTCTTGGAGGGGTCATCCTCCGTTGTTCCATCGCCATTCCCATCTTTTGGGATGTCCACCATGTAAATGTCGTATGATGAGGTGGCCTTCCAGTGCCCTGTAGGCGCTGGTTCTTGGTCGTCTCCTACATCGTCGTCCATACCGTCGATGTCTTCGGAGTCGAAGTCGAGCATGTCGGTTAAATCATCGACAGTGGCTACGAAGTGGGTGGTGGGTGGGCTTTGACTTTCTTCGTCGTCCGCATCCCAACCTTCTTGACCATAGTCCGGCCAGGGCTCTCCTAATAAAGTGAGAGACTTTAGTGAATTCAGGATGTCGCCAAAGGGCGAGTGCTGAAAGATGTCCGCGGCGGTGAACTCCATGATCGGCGCCCAATCGGCGATTGGCAGGGGCGCGGAATGTTCGGAGTCCGGAGAGGAGTCCGGCGCCTTGGAGTCACGAGCTTCGCAAAGGACACTACTAGAAAAAGGGCTATAGATGGGATTGACACTAATGGCGCACCAGACAAGTGGTGCGCCATTAGTATATACTAATGGCGCACCAGACAAGTGGTGCGCCATTAGTATATACTAATGGCGCACCACCTTCTGATACACCATTAGTGTTGAAACTACTAATGGCGCACCTGGCACAAGGTGCACCATTAGTAACAATTTTTTTTGAACTAGTGCGCCTGTCCAAACATACTAATGGCGCATCCAGACGAAGTGCGCCATTACTAGTCGTAACTAGTAATGGCGCACCTGTCAGAAAGTGCGCCACTAATGTTGTTTTTTAATTATATTTTTTATTCCTTTTTTTTGCAAAACTACTAATGGCGCACTGTTCCACCGTGCGCCATTACCAGTTTAAACTAGTAATGGCGCACCGTGGAACAGTGCGCCATTAGTATGTTTTTTTTGCAAAACTACTAATGGCGCACCACCAGAGGGTGCGCCATTAGTAACCTGGATTACTAATGGCGCATTTACGGTTGGTGCGCCATTAGTAAGTGGGCAGCAACAAGATATTTTGGACAGCCTCTCCTCCTACACTCACTTTCTCCCCAGTTCATTCTCTCCACCGCCTCCTCCTTGTCTCGGGTGCCTCCTCTTTTTCACCTCATTTCCACCATAGATTCATTCAAATTAAGTGGTTAAATTACCTAGTTTTGATAGGTAAGTAAGGGGGGAAGCTATATTTATGTTGTTCTCCCTACAACAATGTGCACATGCACTTTTTATGGCCTAGCTAGATCTATGTATGTTCGTGGTGTTGCATATGTTTGTGGTGTTGCATATGTGTTTGTGTTTGGAGGTGTACCGGTATTTGAAATGCGATAGTTGCCAATATTTTGCCGGAATGTTGATTCATTTCCGTTTCGGCGAGAATTTTGGCATTAAGCATTCTTTTTGGTCCTATTTTTAGGGAAAGTCATGCCAAATGTTTTCTTCGTTCTAAAATATCGTTTTGCTCTACCCCGCAGGCGACCATGGTCCGCACGATGACCGAAGGCATCGTGAATAGGTTTTTGAGGTCTGCGAAGGCCGAGATGCTTCAAAAGAACGAGCGGAGATAAGATGTCCGTGTCGAAGATGCAAGCTGAAGAGCCTTATTGCGGACCCGGATTCCGGGCAGGTGCGGGACCACCTGCTCTTGCGTGGTTTCATGGATGGCTATCGGTGGCAAGGTGATGAAGATGACTACGAAGTCGTCCATGGGGGCCAGGCAAGAAATGAGGAAGGGCAGCAAGACAACCACCGCGGCTCGGGCGGGCGAGAAGACGAAGAATCCCCAGGAGATGATCACGACGGTGATGCTGTACACAGTCATCATAGAAGATGCAGGACATGATGATGATGCCGGCGGAGCAGACGACGTTGGACCATCGATGGGCTGGGTGCAGGACCCTCATATTCAAGAGCTGCTTCTCAAGCAGACGGATAACGCAAGAGCTGCCGCCCGAGAGAAAGCCAAGATGGATCAACTTGAGTTAGACGCGGTTACTCCATTGTATGAAGGATGCAGGCCCGAGGATACCCGCCTGAAAGTAACGCTCATGGCTCTGGAGATGAAGGTAAAACACAAAATGACCGACGCATGCTTCGACGAGAACATGTCATTCTGGCACGAACGTCTTCCCAAGGGGAACAAGTGCCCGACCAGTTTGGAGGAGGCGAAGAAAATCGTGTGTCCTCTGGATTTACCGCACGTGAAATACCATGTTTGCATGAACAATTGCATCATTTATCGGGACGAGCACGCGGAGTCTACCATATGTCCGGTGTGCGGTGTCACTCGATACAAGAAGAGGAAGAAAGCTCCTCGAAAAGTGGTGTGGTACTTTCCGATCACTCCTCGTCTGCAGCGGTATTTCGCGGATCCTAAGGTAGCAAAGCTCCTGCGTTGGCACACGGATAGGGAGGAGAAGAAGCGAGAAGATGACGCAAATGATCCGGAGATAGATAAAAAAGACAAGATGCCGAGTCACCCTAAGGATGCGAGCCAGTGGCAAGCGTTGAACTTCGAATACCCATAATTTGGGAACGATCCAAGGAACATCGTGCTAGGCGCGAGCACCGATGGAGTCAATCCGTTTGGCAGCCAGAGAAGCACACATAGCACCTGGCCTGTGTTTGTGTGGATGTACAACCTTCCCCCCTGGTTGTGCATGAAGAGGAAGTACATTCACATTAGTATGCTAATTGAAGGGCCGAAACAACCAGGGAACGACATCAATCTGTATCTGGGGCTGCTGAAAGAGGAGCTTGACACGCTGTGGAAAACGCCAGCCAATACGTGGGACGCCGCAGAGAAAGAATATTTCCCTATGAGAGCCGCACTGCTCACGACGGTGCACGACTATCTCGGTTACGGATATCTCGCGGGGCAGGTAGTCCACGGATTTTCTGGATGCGTAAGGTGCATGGATGACACAACGTATCGTCAGCTAGATAGAGATCCCAGGTCTTTGAAAACCGTGTTCATGGGACATCGAAGGTGGCTTCGCGACGATGACCCGTGGAGGAAATGCAAGGATCTGTTTGATGGTGAAACCGAACCCCGAAAACGCCCGTGTACGAGGAGCGGCGAGGAAATAGACAAGCTGTTGAAAAATTGGAAAGACTGCCCACTGCCGGGAAAGAAGCAAAAGGCGCCAGAGCCGGGAAAGAAGCAAAAGGCGCCAGAGCCGCTGCTGAAGGTATGGAAAACGAGGTCTGTTTTTTGGGACTTGCCGTACTGGAAGATCCATCGTGTGCCTCATAGCCTTGATGTCATGCATATCACGAAGAACGTGTGCGAGAGTCTGCTTGGTACCCTGCTCAACATGCCAGAGAGGACCAAAGATGGGCCGAAAGCAAGGGCAGACTTGAAATCAATGGGCATCAGGCAGGAGCTTCACGCTAATGATGATGATGATGATGATGATGATGATGATGATGATGAGGCGAAGCAAGACACAGAAAGTCGTCGCAAAGGCAAAAAGGCCAAGAAGACCGGAAATGACTACCCTCCCGCGTGCTTCACTCTAAGTCAGGAGGAGATCGAGTAGTTTTTCACCTGCCTCCTAGGAGTAAAACTTCCTTACGGTTACACGGGGAAGATAAGCAGATACCTAGACCCAGCGAAGCAGAAGTTCATTGGGATGAAGTCTCACGACTGTCACGTGCTGATGACGCAGATACTTCCAGTTGCAATCCGTGGGATCATGGATGCGCACGTCCGTGAAATGCTATTTGGCCTATGCAACTTTTTCGACGTCATCTCTCGGAAGTCGATTGGCGTGAGGCAACTCAGAAGGCTACAGGAAGAGATCGTGGTGACACTATGCGAGCTTGAGATGTACTTCCCGCCTGCATTCTTCGACGTTATGGTGCATCTGCTGGTCCATATAGTGGAGGATATCATCCAACTCAGGCCGACGTTCCTGCACAACATGATGCCGTTCGAAAGGATGAATGGTGTCATCAAAGGATACGTTCGCAACATGTCACGTCCAGAGGGAAGTATAGCCAGGGGCTTTCTGACCGAAGAGTGCATCTCCTACTGCATGAATTATCTAGGCATCGAGAACCCCGTTGGTCTACCCGTCAACAGGCACCTCGGCAGGCTCGTTGGATGGGGTCACCGTGAGGGTCGCCGCGAAATGCATGTCGACTTAGAGGGTCGACTCGCCGACTTTGAAAGAGCAAACCTAGTCACGCTACACGTGGTCGATCCTTGGGTGGTAGAGCACAAAACCTTTATTAAGAAGACGTACAATGACCGGGGCCAACAGAGGACGGACGGAGATATAATCAAAGAGCACAACTCATGTTTCACGCGTTGGTTCAAGCAGAAGCTTCAGTCATACCCTTTACATGAGGATTCTTCCGCGGAAGAACAACTCATATTCGCCTTGTCACAGGGCGCCGAGCACAACCTGATGACCTATGAGGCGTATGATATCAACGGCTACAGATTCTACACCGAGGCCAAGGACATGAAGAGCGATGGTTATCAGAACTCCGGGGTAACGATGGAATCCTACACCGGTAACGACAAGGACAGATACTACGGAAGGATCGAGGAGATCTGGGAGCTGAGCTATGCTGGAGAGAAGGTCCCGATGTTCCGTGTCAGATGGGCGAAGAGCGTCCTAAAAGAAGACCGGTATTTCACCACCATGGTTATACCCGAAGTCAAATCCAAGACCGTGGGCGCAAACGTCACCGCGAAAAATGAGCCATGGGTACTGGCTTCCCAAGTTGACCAATGCTTCTTCATTACCGACCCGTCAAAGCCCAGTCGTGTTGTCGTGAGGAGAGGCAAAAGGAAGATCATCGGAATGGATGGAGTAGCCAATGAGCAAGACTTCGACAAGTACGGCGACCCGAGGATCGAACATGACGACGATGATGAAGTAGCAGCATACACCACAAGAAGAAGCAGGACCACCCTACCTAAAGGACGTCCATTCCACAGAAGAACTCCATTTGCGAAAAAGAAGGGCAAGAAGATTGTGAACAGATAGCTAGCTAAGATCGATTGTATTTAAATCGTAGCCTTCATTTCTCGATTGTATTTCATGGGCACTTTTTGAACTATCATGAATATTTTTAAATTTCATGGACACTCAATCTCGATCCCCCTCCATCTCGATCGCTATCCCACCTTGCCAGATCCGGTCCCCCTCGCCGCCGAGCACCCCCCGGTCCACTGGCCGCCGCCGCTGACCCCCCGCACCCCTCCCCTACTCAACCGCCGCCGCCGACCCCCCGCACCCCTACATCAAAACATAGATTAAGTAACACAATGTTGTAACATGTAGAAAAATGTGTTACATAGCAAAATATCTGTAACGTATCATGTGTGTTACAGCACAGAGAGTAACACATGGTTGACAAGATTCGAAAATGTGTTACCGGCACATTACCACAGTAACATATAAGTTTGTGTTGCTCCTGGTGTGTTACACTTATTGATAGAATAACTAATATCATGTGTTGATGCATACTGTTACAAGCTATATAACTTTAGAAAAAAAAGGAATAGTGTAAATTATATTTTAACAAAAAGGAGTGGTGCCACAATGCTTACAAACACAAGTTCAGTTTTTTCACTCAATTGATTTTGTCAACAATCTTTGTCTGTGGCATAAGCTTGTACATAGTCTTGAACTTTTTTTTTCTGTATTACTTGAACCTTAATTGAGATACATATATGACTTAAACTGGAATTACTTTCGATATGTACGCATAAATTCATTCACTTAACCTATTGATAATAAAGAATACATTTAAATATTTGTTCTCAAAATTATAGATATTAGCATGAGAGCATATTATATATAATATTTCTTCCTATAAGAAAATTAGAACATGTGGGCCCGTGAACAAAATAAAAGGACCAACAATGGGGGCAATTTGACATGCATGAAGAAAAAGAAATGAACCATACCGAGAATCGAACTTGCTACATCCTACTTGTGGAAACAAGTGCGTACCAACGGGCTACCACCACCATTACGCTATTTTTCAATAAATTGACTTTTTTCTTAAATATTATGAACGACTGGGCCAAGGCCCATTAGAAAGATAGGTGTTGGCTGCGATTCTGTGACTTTGGGCCGGTTTTGCTTCTGGAAGCTTTCACCTAGTTTTTCTTTGTTTTTTTCGGCTAGATTTTTCTCATCAAATTTTTGTTTGTTTTCCTTCCGGTTTTCGATATGGTTTTTCTGTTTCCTTTTCCTGATTTTTTTACTTTTAGTTTCCATTTCTTTTTAAAAAAAATTCAGTAAGTTTTTTTCTTGAAATTCGTGTATTTTTAAAAAAATTACCAACAATTTTCAAATTGACCAACTTATTAAAATTCGTGAATTCTTTTTGGTAAACTTGGCAACTTTTTAAATTCGTGAATTTTTTGGAACCATGATTTTTTTCAAATTTACAAACTTTTTTTGAGCCACTGAACATTTTCATTTTCGCCAATATCTTTTCATGCCACGATTTTTTCCAAATTCGTGGGCTTTTTTCAAATACGGAAACTTATTTTGAATATGGTAACTTTTTTCGTGTTCGCAAACATTTTTTAGAATTTACGAACTTTTTCTGAAATATATTAAAAATCAAATTTGTGAATCCTTTTTTAGTCCGTGAACATTTTTTGAATTAGTTATCTTTTTTAGAATTGACAAGCATTTCTTTAAAATTGTGAGCTTTTTCCAAATTTGAGAACATTTCTTGAGGCCACAAACTTTTTTTCAAACTCAAAAAGCTTTTTAAATTCTAAACTGGTTATAGAAGTGTACAATCAACTATGCCATGGGTCAACAGTGAACCAGTCGACCAGTCAACATGGTGAACCGGTCGAAACAGCCGAGCGAGCAAGCTTGGGAGAGCGACCTCGCTTAGCTGGGTCGGCCCAGGGTGCGCGACACTGCGTTGCTTGCGCCACAAGCGCTTTATAGGCGCTCTCCATGTTTTAATATGCTATAACACTAAAAATTAAACACATCCAAATCAAACAATGCACAAATTCAAATTTGTTGGAGCACGTCATTAAATCAATAATTTTCCATTAGTCTTGCATAAAAATTCAAATTGTCTAAAATTATAAAAAAAATCTCGTGATGAGATATAAATATTTCTTGTATGCGATGTTTCGTTTGATATGAGATGTGAAAGTAGGGAAATTATTTGGAAGAAGGAGCCTTTAAATAGGTAACCAACGAAAGTAACGGTCATGCTCAGCTCAGGGGCAACCTAGAGGTTATCCCTTGTACACCGTGCTAAGAGCAACTTTAACAGATCCCACATATTGGCCCGATCCCCAAAAATCAGACCTATATGCGGTTTATGGGCCAAAAATGACTAGTAGATCCCGCATCATGGCCCGGCCTGCTGTTTTTTTTACTGGAAACCGAAAATTGTCCTCTTTGGAGCGGTATATGTACAGGATTTGGGGGCACATTTCCAGGATCCTACAAAATCCATTTTGGTAGAAGAATGGGAAGGCACTAAAGAGCAAGAGAGATCTTACTAGCATCGGCCGAGCATCCTGGTCCAAAGCGAAGGGACACTAGTAGAAAACAACCCATTAGTCCCGGTTCGTAAGGGCCTTTAGTCCCGGTTCATGAACCGGGACTAATGGGTCGTTACTAATGCCACCAGACATTAGTCCCGGTTCAAAGACGAACCGGGACCAATGTGGCTCCACGTGGCGATGTGCACCGAGCCCAGTCAGAGGGTCTTTGGTCCCGGTTGGCGGCTCCAACCGGGACCAAAAGTCATTTTTTTAAGAAAGTGGCTGCTTTAGGGGTTTTGTGGTTTATTTTTAGGTTGTTATTTATAGCTAGCTAATAGAGAGAAGTGTCCTCTCTTATCTTCGTCCTTGGTTTATCAACGCTGCTGCTATATGTTCATTGCACCCGCAGATATGACATGGCTCATGCATGCTTTGCATCATACATCATCATATATATGTATATAATAAAGTCCTACTAATCATGCATCATCATACTACTTCTACTCGTTATTAATAATAAGTCATACGATCATCATCCTCATATATAGTCATCGAACCCAACCCTACATATATAATTGTTCTTAGCACATGATCATCAGTACCAGGTATAGGACCTAAAACACCCTTAAGGTAAAATAGCATAAAACAATATAGACCCTGACTCTCCATTATGAAGAATGGCGATCATCCTGTCTCCAATTCGTGCCTTTCGCTGCTTATTGCTTCCAAGAAGCTCCTTACGACTGTCCATACATTTTTTCCATTCTTTGATTGTTATGTCTCCACTTCTTTTAGAAACCCGATATGGACAGTTGAGATTCGTAGGACGACCTGGTAGTATGTTCAAAACATGAAGGCTACCACGCGTATACATCAGATGAGGCACACACTCATTCGGGATTATCTG
Source organism: Triticum aestivum (assembly GCF_018294505.1). NCBI lineage: Eukaryota > Viridiplantae > Streptophyta > Magnoliopsida > Poales > Poaceae > Triticum > Triticum aestivum. Next base: position 533,323,818 of record NC_057807.1, on the reverse strand, counting down.
TTGAAAAACATAGTAATAACTTCGTAGTTAGCAATGATGTACTAGTTTAGAAGTGTGCAAAAAGATGCACGGATGTTGTAATAGTAAAAAATAATCTTACCAAGGTATCTCCATGGTAGTTACCGTAGTTCAACACGTGCACTAGTGGCACGTATTGACCATAATGTTGAGGAGTTTGATTGTAGATATTGTAATTCTCAAGATCTCTACAAAATCCGACTAGATGTCGTTTCTCCCGATAAGTTAATTCGCAACCTTCGGTGTAGTACGTTCTGTCTACCATCTTCCGCACATTCTTTGAAGAATGAAAATAAGCTGTCAATGGAGATAAGTTGTCAACTATATATTTTGAAATAAACAATATAAATTACTTAATAACTATGTTTAGCTCACATGAGGGAAGAACTGGAGGTGTATGCACAAAGACCCAAATCGTAGGTGTCTCTTGCTCGATTGTAGGATCACCAAGATCCATGGTGATAATCATACCCTCATCAAGACCATACATCTTGCAAAATGCATCCCAATTTTTGCAACCAAAATGGGTTACACTCTGAGCATTGTACAACTTTACTTGAAAATCCACATCATGTTCGGTACTTAGGACAATTTTTTTGGTTTCGAAATTTTCATGGTCTTCAAAATCCATCCTCTCCAAGACATAGCGTCTTGCAAAGTATGGGATAAGCTAGTCGAATTGAAAAAGATGAAAATTACACGTTAAAATAGTTGAAGTCGTGCTTAATTACGAAAAAAAAACTATTGTCGTCGTTGCGTACCGTATGAACATCGCAAGTCTCCTCGAGCTTAATGCTGAAGCGCCGATCTTCCTCCAGCTCAATGAATCTGTCGCACATACCTCGGTCATCGTGGCACCAGTCGCACTCCCCCGGGCGATTTTCGTCGTCAGATGAGGACGACATTTCCGGCCTACGTTCATAATTCAAATATTAAACTAGATCATTATTATAAATCACGGGTTGACTATCGATGATCGATGTACGTACGGGTTGAATATTATACCAAATTGTCTAGCACACGGGAATGAAGGAGAACTTATCCAATATGAGCATTCAATAAGCAAAACCAAATCACAAAATAAAGTATAGTATTCAAATTAGCATGCATTCAATAATTATAAGCAAAACTACATCATCTCTTGGTGTCCGTACATCATCGAATATTATCACTAATAAAACTAGAACCGTAGCGCCCGACGGGTATCGACGCGGGCGGTGGACACCCAAAGATAAGGAACCATCACAGGATCATAGCTCCAGTGAGATCCCTGAAGAACATGCCAGGTATTGTCGAACCTCCCCTCCAATGCAACCATGTAGCGACGGACGTGCTCGTCCTCCTCGCTGACATGATGACGTACCACCTCCGCAGTGTCCGGATGCCTCACCACCGTCATTGGCCCACGCGACCGCCACCAAACAAGGATCGGGTCAACAACGGGCTGCCTCCTCACCAACCTACGTCCCCCGAAAGGTAGCACCTCCCAATACCAACCCGGCGGAGCCCAGTCCCGAACATGACCCTGATCAAGCAGGCCTCCATCGCCGACTCGACGACGACGAGGATGCGGGATAGGCATCGCCGACGTCGACGCGGGAACTACTTCTATATATAGTTAAATAAAAGTAGTCTTATTAATTAAATCTATCTAGCTCAACTACTAAACACTTACTATAAATAAATAAGTAGTACTTACTAAAAACAAACTACTTCATATATAAACTACTTCTTCTTTTTTTCCTTTTTCTAAATTACTACACATCTAATCCTACATAAAGATCTAAATTACTACACATCTATTTACAGAAAAAAAATCTAACATAAAAAACTAACATAAAAAATCTAACATAAAAAACTAACTAAAAAATCTTTTTACAGAAAAAAATCTAACATAAAGAAACTAACATAAAAAACTAACATAAAAAATCTAACATAAAAAACTTACATAAAAAATCTTACATAATATGAACAAATTTTACAGAAAAAAAATCTAACATAAAAAAATCTAACATAAAAAATCTTTTTACAGAAAAAAACTAACATAATTTAATACATATCTAAATTACTACACATCTAATCCTACAAAAAGATCTAAATTACACAATATGAACAAATTTTACAGAAAAAAATCCAACATAAAGAAACTAACATAAAAAAATCTAGCATAAAAAATCTTACATAATATGAACAAATCTTTTTACAGAAAAAAAATCTAACATAAAAAACTAACAAATTAATTACACAATCTACATTAACTACATATCTAAATTACACAATCTAATCTAACAAAAATATCTATGAACTACAAAAAAATCTAAAAACAAATCTAAGAAAAATTAAAAAAAGAGGCGACCTGCCGGCGACGGCGACGGCGAGGTGCGGCGCGGGGCGGCGACGGCGTCGAGGCGGCGCGGGCAGGGGCGGTTGCAGCGTCGGGGCGGGGCGGGCGGCGACGGCGTCGGGGCGGGTCGGGTCGGGGCGGGGCGGCGACGGCGTCGGGGCGGCTCGGGTCGGGGCGGGGCGGCGACGGCGTCGGGGCGGGGCGGCGACGGCGTCGGGGCGGGGCGGGGCGGCGCGGCGACGGCGTCGGTGCGGGGCGGCGTCGGCGTCGGGGAGGAGTATAGAGGCCAGAGAGATCGAAATAGATGCCAAGTGAAGTATATATAGCAGCAGCATTGGTCCCGGTTCGTGGCACAAACCGGGACCAATGAAACCTTTAGTTCCGGTTGAGGCCACCAACCGGGACCAAAGGTCTCTTTTCAGCAGCCCAAAGGGCGGGAAACGAAGACCTTTGGTCCCGGTTGGTGGCACCAACCGGGACAAAAGAGGGGCATTGGTCCCAGTTGCAGCCACGAACCGGGACAAAAGAGAGGCATTGGTCCCGGTTGGAGCCACCAACCGGGACCAATGGACCCGTCTAACCACTTTTTGTCTCTGCAGCTGTTTTTTTGTTGATTCTTCCAGCAGCTTTCGTTTTAGTCCCACCTCGCCAAGCGAGAGGCACTCGCAGCTGTTTATAAGCCCTGAGTGCAGATACAATGACGAAGAGGCTCAATGCTCCTGCACGTTGGTTGGCTTCAACCCTTGCGGGATACGGTAGACTGCACAGAGCTATGTGCAGTGCAGTTGACACTATCCCGAAAGGGTTGAAGCAGATTAACGAGCATTGCGTCTCTTTTTTATTTGTAATGACTTATTATAACTCAGAAAAAATAATATAGCAGAAAAGAAAAAACTATATAAAAAACTACTCAGAAATGAATAGAAGCAAAAAATAGTTGTGATTAACTATAGTAAAAAAGGAGCATATATGCTTATTTTTAATGACTTATTACAACACAGTAATAAAAAGAAAAAATAAATATAGCAGAAAAAGAAAAAAACTATATAAAAAACTACTCAGAAATGAATAGAAGCAAAAAATAGTTGTGATTAACTATAGTAAAAAAGGAGCATATATGCTTATTTTTAATGACTTATTACAACACAGAAATAAAAAGAAAAAATAATATAGCAGAAAAAGAAAAAAATATATAAAAAACTACTCAGAAATGAATAGAAGCAAAAAATAGTTGTGATTAACTATAGTAAAAAAGGAGCGTATATGCTTATTTTTAATGACTTATTACAACACAGAAATAAAAAGAAAAAATAAATATAGCAGAAAAAGAAAAAAACTATATAAAAAACTACTCAGAAATGAATAGAAGAAAAAATAGTTGTGATTAACTATACTAAAAAAGGAGCATATATGCTTATTTTTAATGACTTATTACGACTCAGAAATAAAAATAAAAAATAAATATAGCAGAAAAAGAAAAAAAACTACTCAGAAATGAGTACAGATGCGCTTATAGAGGAAATTCAACTTAAATTCATAACGAATTTCAAGAGAAATCCGTATGAATTTATGCTAAATTACCTATATAAGCGCATCTATTTTCATTATCGGAGGAGCTCAATAAAGTAGAGAGGGAGGGGCTTATAAACCAGTCCCGTTCCCCTTCGGTTGGCGAGGTGGGACTAAACTCTGGTCGCAACGGGCACCAACCTTTTAGTCCCGGTTGACGGCTCGAACCGGGACTAATGGGAAGCCTTTGGTCCCGGTTCAAGCCACCAACCGGGACCAATGGGTTAGGGCCAGGAGCGAGGACCATTGGTCCCGGTTCGTCCCACAAACCGGGACCAATAGGTCTAGATGAACCGGGACCAATGGCCCACGTGGCCCGGGCCGGCCCCCGGGGCTCACGAACCGGGTCCGATGCCCCCATTGGTCCCGGTTCTGGGTTGAACCGGGACTAATGGGCTGGACCGGCCTGGACCATTGGCCCCGTTTCTACTAGTGGGAGGTCTGGAGGTGACTGTCAGGTGTCCTGGTCGTCCTTCCTGGCTGCTCCTAGACTGGTCAACCGAAGGGACTTATGGTCGGCACTGTACTTGAGTGAAGGAAGGTCGGAGTTAAACCAGACGGGATAACAGACCAAAGACACTAGCTCTCGTGAGGTAGATAAGCATGCTGCATTTGGCCCCCGGGATAGCAGATCAAGGGCGCAAATGGTTCCGGCGAGTCGTCTTCAACCATAATGCTTTTCCGGTGTTAACTAGTAGATCATAATGTCACACGTATAGTAAAGCACATTGGCCATGACTCATCACAATTAAACTTATGATATGATCCCTTGCTTGCTAGGGTACTCGATTATAGTGTGCTCGGGACACCCCATTTCCTATGTCACTAACAGAAGCCAGTAGCCCCTATCCTTGTCGTTTGACGTGGGTAATAAATAGTGTTGCATCAATCTACTTTGAGCTAGAGGACATGGTAGGATCCTCTAGATCGAATGTCCTCGCTTTGATGAAGCCTCAACACTGTCTCTTACACAGTTAGGCATGGCTTGGTAGTTTCCTATGTCTGAAGGATACGATGATCCCACGATTACGGGAAACCTATCTTTCATAATTGATGAATCTCTCACATAGCACATCCATCCTTATCCCCTCCAGCTCCCCGCTTTTGATGTCCCCATTGTGAAAAAAAATGAAAGAAAAGAATATAAATGCAATAAATGCAATCCTTTCGCATTGAGTCATTTTATGTGTACTAGTCATATATTCATATAATTCAAATTTAAATCACAAGTGCATAAAAATATTGGCAAAATTTTGGTTTAAAAATCCTATTTATATCTTTTAATAGGCCTTAAAAAGAAGAAAGAAAAAGATAAGTGGAGAAAAAAGGAAAAAAAGATTAAAATTTTACCGAGTGTAAAAATATTACACTAAAAACATTGTATTTTGATTGGTCAATGTATCCCTCCCACGGATCACACGTCGTAACCGTTGGATTTGCTTAGATCTAACGGCTGCTGCCCAGTGGGTGCCCTATCCTTTTATCTCCTCTCTCTCCTTATCCCTTCACACGCAGCCTACCCATCGAAGCCACCGCATACCACGCCGCAAGCCGCCGCCGCAAGTCGCCTGAAGGCCTCATGCCGCAGTCGCCGCTCGCCCCTTTCTCTGTAGGTCGCCAACGCAACCCTCGGCCCCAGGGTCGTTCCCTCCTCCCCACCAGGCTCGAGGAGGCCCGAGGAGGCGGCCATGAGGAGCGCGCAGCCGCCGGAGTCCTGGGCAGATCTAGCCGGGGCCGTCGGCAGCTAGCCATCCCTTCCTCCGGGCGGCCATGAAGAATTGAAGCGGCTTGAGCAGAACTAGCGCATGGACCATGCGCACCTCCCGCCCTAGGAGCCACCGGTCCTCGTCATCTGCTATCATCCACGAGGAATCCATCCATATGTAAGCTACCTTCCACAATAATCCATCCAGCAGGCTGCTTGCTTGTTTGTGTACTAGTGCCAAGAGGAGCAAGATGCGAGGACGACATTGAGGGTACATGCCCGCTGCTAATTGATTCTCCTGCTAATAATAATAGTACGTACGTGTTCCTGCCCATGGTCGAGATGTACATACCCGAATACCCATCACATATCCATACATACTCGCACAGTCTCAAACTGGCACATATACATACATACCCGAATACTTGTGCGATTTTTTAATTCAGCTAAATATGTCTACCGAGTGTCAAATTGGGTAGTAGAAATTGTGAAGAGCAACACGGACATGTACTTTACTGACAGGGAATGTAGGTGTAATACATAGTGCTTTTCATGGTAAGGGTTCTAGTAATGTATGATTATTTTAGTGTAGTATATCCCAATTATCAGTATGATAATACAGTAGAAGCTTGTCTGTTTATTTCACTTTAATTATTATATTTCTTGTGTCTCAATCTCATATGCTAGTTTGATATAATCCAATGGGTGATAGCATCACTTTTTACCAAGTACCCATCAGGGTTACCTTTTTATTTAGGTAAATGTAAGACTCCATCACCTTTCACCAAGTATCCACCCTGGTTACATTATGCGCAAAAAAGGTTATACATTTAATTCCAAATTTGTTGAATATATGTTTCACTGCGTGCTTATAGTCTGTAGCTCTTGGCTGTACATCTATTTCCATCTTAAGTTATTTATCATTTTACTCTTACAAAATGTTTGTGGGGAGCATGGTTAGTGTCGACACCTCAAGGGTTTATGCATTCAGTTCCATGTTGCTTAAAGCCACTGTAATGATGGCTACTGGTTCCAGGTATTTGTTTATGTAGTCATATGGACGCGCTCATTGATAATTCACATAGAATGTTTATATTCTTTATAACTTTGCCATGGAAATGTCTGCTGTTAGAAAACATCTTGCGAGTACTTTGGTTAGGTACTAGAAAGCACATACACACACACATGCCCAACACAACAACAAGCACACACACACAACACTACGCAGATGCTCTGCTCCTGATTTGTCAATAGTATGCTTATGCTTTGCCACTCTGAAATTTTTGCACCGGGGGCCACTTTGCATGTGCTTGCTCATGTAGTGACCTGATTGATAGTTGTTTGTGTTGCCGTGTTCAACTAATGTCCAAATACAATAAGTTAGTATTGATTTGTACAAGAGCTAAGTAGAATTGTCCGAACTCATTTTTTTTGTGGTTACTTACCACACATCTGCCGCGTGTTGACTATTATACTCTTTATTACAATAGCGGATCATTTTATTACTATGTGGTATTAAATGGCATTATGTGGGCAAGCAAAGACAACAAGTTTATTGCCGGCTGCCCACGAACACCCGCTTAACACATGAGTGCAATGTGGGCATCCCTCTATTAGTCCCACTTGCCACTTGAATGTGTATACCTAGCGAACTGAATGGTCATCACAATTTTCTTGAACTATGACCATGTGCACCATTGACACATTGTTCATGCAAATTCTTTTGTCATTGCCGTTGAATGATAATATTGATCATAATATAGGTTAGTTCCAAAGTACTCCCTGTGTAAAGAAATATAAGAGCGTTGAATTAGTGATCTAAACGCTCTTATATTTCTTTACAGAGAGAGTAGTTTTAAAGAATTTAACATATTCAAACAAATGTAATGTTGCATATGCTACTATTTGGAGTGGTGATCTAGAAACTAAGGTTGGTGCTATTGACTTAAGTCCCGAATTTGCACTTGTGTGCATGGATGAGCCTATTCCGGATAACGAGGAGTTAGTAAGGTAAGTTTATGATTGCAAGAGAATTGTTGTTGCTTTTGCTTTAGGATACTTAATTGCATGGCCTTGAGCTTTTGTAAGTTGAAGTCTTTTCTTCCAGATTCTAAAATTATATTTGTGTACATTTAATCACATAACTCTAAGGTCCAGTTTTCTTTTACAGATCCAAAAGAAGGATAATTGAGTTGCAGCTGAGTTCTCCGATTGGATGAAGCATATAAAACTAGAAGATTTTACTTAGCAATAACCATAGTTTACATTTATAGATTGAAAAATGTAATGCCATTCACAAGACCTTTTTCTTTGGTCGAATTGATGTAAATGCTATGATGTAATATTCTTCATAGGCGTGTTCTTATAGTCAAATTGATACGAATGATATGTTGTTGCACCAATAACATTGGTATTTATTTATTGTAATGCATATGTATCCCGCACTCTTGTATATTCATAATAAATACCTTTGATATTTTTAATTTGTCTATCTGTTGCACTTCAATTTCTCTATCATTTTAATGGTGCTAAGCATCAAAGTAAAATAATGAACTATTTCAGCAGTTGTAGTGATTTATTAAATAAATGTATATTCCATAAAATGGATACCTACTTTTGTGGTTGATTTAAAAAATAGATACATTAATTATGTTGCCATAATAATATAGTAGTGTTACTGATGGTGTTACTATAGTTACAAAATGTGTTACTAAGATAGATGATTATAGTGTTATGGTATTTGGATTTTATGTTACAAGTTGTGTTACCATAGTTACAAAAACATGTTACAACACTGTTTTACTTCTACAAAAATATGTTACCACGAGTGTTACTATAGTTATAAATATGTGTTACTAACGCGTTTAGTAACACATAATATGCATGTTACTATAATGTAGCTGTAACTCATTTTTTTAATATATGGTAACATTTACTATATGTGACAGTGGACACTACTTAGTAACACGGTCTAATGGAACACATTTCAAATTGTGTTACTATGTGGCCTAGTAACACTGTTTTGGGCCTATAGTAACACAACACCATGTTACTAAAGCCATGTCCTGTTGTAGTTATACTCAACCGCCGCCGCCGACCCCTCGCACCCCTCCCCTACTCAACCGCCGCCGCCGACCCCCCGCAACCCCCGCACCCTCCCCCGCTCCACCGGCATTACTGTTTGATGATATTTTTAAAAAATTATTACTGTCTTATAAAAAAAAATATTAATGTTATGATTTAAACAAGTTTGAACATATTTAAACACAAATAAGTATCAAACAACATTTTAAATGAAAAAAATTGTGGAGCCTGGGAATCGAACCCAGGACCTCCTGGTGTGAGAACTGGCTACTGACCAATCGAGCTAGTAGAGGGAGCTTGATGTGGATCAGGTCAGGTGGAATATAACCTGTTGGCTCGAGCATAAATTTTTTTACTAATGGCGCACCAGGGTGAGGTGCGCCATTAGTTTGGATGTACTTATGGCGCACCGAGGGGTGGTGCGCCATTAGTATTGTGCCGCCCCCATCCATAGTTCCTCCCCGGCGGCCCACCTCTCTCCTCGCCCTCGATCCCCTCTCTCTCCCTCGCCCTCGCCCTCGATCCCCTTTCCCGACGCCGCTGCCCCGCTGCCTCGACGCCGCCCCGACGCCGCTGCCCCGCCGCCTCGACGCCGCCCCGACGCCGCCCCGACGCCGCGACGCCGCCCCATCGTCCTTGTCCTCGTCCCGTCGTCCTCGTCCCGCCGCCGCCGTCCCCGTCGTCCTCGTCCCGCCGCCGCCGGCCCGCCGCCTGTCTCTTCGTCGCACCCTCGGCCTGCCCGGCGCTCGGCGCCAGCCGCGCCACCACCCGTGGCCGCAACCCTGCTGCCCTGCTCCGACCGCAGCCGCCCACCGCCCGGTCTTCACTCAGGCACTCGGCTCAGCCTAATTTGAGGTACCATTTTCCAATTCCCCAACCTCTGATTTAGGGTTAGCTTCAATTCATTGCTTGCTGATTTGTTGTGTTGTGCACTGTCTAGTCAAATACATGATCTGCTCGCCTGAGTTGTGTTGGAGCTTGTAGTTGCGGGTTCTAGGTCTATAGTTGTTTAGGAGCTTGTAGTTGCGGGTTCTAGGAGCTTTGCGGTTGTTTTTCTCCCCTAATTGTAGGTGTGTTAGGCTTTAGTTTTGTTTTATTTTGTGCTGTAGATGGTGGAGGTACACGTACTGGTAGTTGCAGCGGTTGATTTGCCTAGTAGTTGCAGTGGTGTCTGTCCCCTTGCTGTTTGATGATAGTTGTAGGTGGCTGGTCATACGATTGTAGGTGGCTGGTCATACAAATTTAAGTAAGTGCTTTTCAGTTTCTTACAGTTTGGAATGTGTAGGTTGTGTTGAAAGACGATGCAGATGTCAAACCTAATGTTCAGTACTCTGTTCTTGAACATTTTGAGAAACTGAAATGCTACCCCTTTTCCTTGTTTGTGTTTAAAACTTCAGATGTTGTTCCTTTTCTTGTTAGCGGGTGGTATTTGACAATTTCTTTAGTCTGGCAAGATTCCTTTGTTAATGGAAAAGGTTTATCTCCAGTTTGACGCAAGAAATCTGATTGAAAAGAGTAGTCAACCAACAACCAGTAAATCAGAGAGCCCAAACCTCCATTAATTTGAACCAAGGTGACATATCAAGCAAAGTTATTTATGAAAAATGATGATGATATACAAAAAAATTGGAAGTTCTCATACTGTTCTGCAAGTAGATTACTCTGTGTTTTGAACGATGTTAGGTAGAAAGTGTACTTACAGTGTCCAACCAAACCTCGTGAAACTATTACAAGTTCATCTTCTAATTTTATTATCTAGTTCATCTCTCCGAAACTGATGTTTTCAGTCTCATATATACAATGTAGTAACCCGTGAACTTGCCGAATGTCGGTGTTCCTTATAATCTCCATTTGCAAAACGTCATATATTTGAGGTTCCTATAATCTGTTCAGAAAACATGATAACATAATACTAGCTCTAGCCAGTAGCTGCCAATTTGTTTCTTATGTTGTGCGATTGACTTGCTTCCACATTTGTGTTCTTGCTAGGGGCTGTTTAAAATACTGGGATCAGTTTTGGAGATTGACCGACAATTTAGTACTGCTGGTGCATTTCCTTTTAGTCTTAGATCATAAACTACTCTTTGCGAACATAAATAGATGATCTCAAATCACCATAGTACTGTGGAAATGGTTTAATGCTACTTCTGGCGTTCTTACTTCAACATCTGTATGCCCATGCAATGATTTGCTTTGTTGTGATGGAGGCTTTTTTTTGCCTTGTCCACCCGAGAGGCCCTTGAGTTTGCTGGAATGTCGATTAATTTCCGTTCCAGCAAATTCGGGTACTCCATATGTCCTATTTTCAGCAAAGGTCATGCTGAAATTTTCTGTGAATTTTAGCATGACTTTGCTAAAAATAGGACATATGGCATACTTGTGACTAATGATGAAAGCTTAGGCTTTTAGGGTGCCTCGGCGTCGAAAAACCCTCAATGATAAAAGCTTAGCTTTTAGGATGCCTCGGTGTCGACAAACCCTAAACAATAACCAACTTTTTGACCAAACTTTGTTCCTATTTAGAGAGAAACATGGCCAACAACGATGAGGCCGGGGGTTCGGGCGGCAAGGTATTCTGGGAGCTGTCCCAGGAGATGGAGGACCAACCTCAGTTGTATGAGGACGCCGCCTTCCCCACCGATCCTGAGACCACTGATGGTACCGCCGAGGATGACCCCACTAATGCCACCACTGATGGTGCCGCCGAGGATGCCACCACTGATGATGGCGGTGCACGCACAGATGGCAGCCAACCGAAGAGGCAACGGAAGGACCGGCGCCCGATCGTGCTCCTCACCCTCAAGGAGGAAGTTACTGAAGTGGACTCCAACGGGAATCCAACGACGCCCGAACGAATAGTCAAGGGGTACTCGCTTCAGCTCGGGTGCATTCTCCTGAGCACCGTCTCGATCAACACCGAGAACCTGAGGCATCCTGACCGAGGGAATTTGCGCAACCTCCTCTTCACGAAGCTGCACGAACGATACAAGTTCCCCGCTGAATTTGCAAACACAAGCCTCAAAGGGAATAAAGTGAACAGTGCTGCCCTCACGAAGATGAGCAAGGCCCTGTCTACTTGGAAAAGCAATGTGAAGAGAATGATCGAGAAAGGTGAGAGTTATCAGAAGATCAAGGAGAAAAATCTTTCGATCACCGAAGATGACTACAACGACTTCAAGATCAATTGCTCGAGCACCGCAAACTCCCAATCAAGTGACTGGGGGAAACAAATGCGGGAGCTGAACATAGGGGAACACACACTCGGTCCCGGCGGTTACAGAGTGGCGGAGCCTATATGGGACAAGGAGGAGGTGGACCGTGCTGAGCAAGGCCTACCGCCCCTCTTCGATAATACGGTGACAAGCAGACCAGGAACTTTGTCAGGGCCCGGTACAAGAAGGACCCGAAAACAAAGGAGCTTACCACGGATCCGAAGACCAGGAAGCTTGAGCTTGTTCTGGTAAGGAATACACCCCCGCGTAATTAGCTCCATATGGTTGCATTCTAGTTAATGAAGCCAAATTTCTAAATGGTTCACATTCCTTCCACAGGCGACTGAAAGCAGTAGCGCGGGGTCGACTAAGAGCAACCCTTGGGACACCACTCTAAATAGGGCGTTGAATGTAATGAAGAACAAGGATAAGCTCAGTAAGCCGACGTCAGCTCGTCGTGTGGCCGGCAAAGGCTTGTCGACAAAATGGGGGTCATACTATACCGCTGGTGTGTGGAAGGAGAAAAAGACCAGCTTGGAAAGCCAGGCGCGCGAGGTTGAAGAACTCAAGGCACAGGTGGCGCGGATTCCGGAGATTGTCCAAGAGCAAGTGGAACAACGACTCGGAGCGACGATCACCGCCATTGTGCCTACCTTGATCTCGGGGTTGAGTGCGTGGATTGCGGGCGGCCAATAGGGGCCGCCCCCGATTCCTAGCTTCACGGCCAGCAACTCGCATAATGCGATGGCGGGGCCATTGGTGCCTTCGGCGGAGGCGGCATTGGTGTCTCCGACGCCGGCACGGGAGCTTAATGCACCCGGGTGTACGCCGGCCGGCACCTCTGCAGCAAGCGGCCCCTCCGTCAACTGCACGCCCGCCGTTGGCGGTGCCTCGACATTAGCCGAGCTCGACGCCATCATCACGGTAACTAATTAAGCCTCTCTCGGCCGAGGACTTCATCTCCTTGCCTTTGACTGGGCATCCCTGACGCCCTACATGTTTTCGCAGGGCGCCGCCGACGTTCCGTGCACTCTCCTCCACTTCGTGAACAACGAGTTGGTCGATGTCGCCAAGGGCAAAATCGTTCAACCGAGCAACCCCTTGTTCCACGGTACCCAGATGCCACCCAACTTGTTTAGGGTTCAACTGGTTCGGGTGCTGCCAGGCTGCGACGAGTTGTTACCTCCGATTCAACCCGTCGGGGCCGACGATGATGACGTGATGACCCTCAGCGCCTGCCTGAGCTGGCCCCTGCTTTGGCCAAAGAGCCAGATTCGTTTGGGGGCGGGGGACACCACCCCAAAGACAACACCGCCAGTCATGCCGGCGCCAAGTCGGCCCCATGGCAAGACCGCCGCAACGGTGCCGGACATCCCTATGCCACTGGATCCAAACATGCATATGGCACAGGATCAGAACGACGACGACAACGATACATTTGGCAATGTCGATCAGTACTTTGCCGATCATGGGTACGATGGCGACTTCATGGGGCCTCCTTCTCAAGAACCCAACCCAACAAAAGACGTGTGCGATCTAGCTGGTACCACGGAGAAGCCAAGTTGCAACAGGCGCCGTCTGGCGTTCAGCTCTCAGGAGGCGCCTCTAGCTGCCGACTTCACCGAGCCTCAGATAGGCGAGGTGCGAAATATTATCAGCCCCAACACACTCAAGAAGGCGGTCTGTGAGCAGAACTCGGTCCCATTACAGGAGAAGAAGAAGGCACACAAAAGAAAGACTAAGAAGGGTGCGAGCCAGCCGGCACCGAGTACGATCCGTGCTCAGGACGGGCCACCTTCACCTAAGGATATCTCGAGGAGGGTGCATGTGGCGGGTAGGGCGATGCTACCGACAAATATGCTCAATGCTGCAACCGGTGCTATGCGGAGTCTGCATGACAGTGTTCTTTCTTTGGAGAAGCAGCATCTCAGAGAGAAGGATGTGGCATACCCGGTTTTCGCGGCCAAGGTGCCAGAGGGCAAGGGCTTTGTGGATAACTCCATCGGGCGTACGATCGTCCTGCGGTTTGATGACATCCATGCTATGTTGAACCTTCATCCGCTGCACTACACCTTCGTTCGGCTATTTTTGCTGAGTATGGAGATGCGGATCATTCGCGACAAGACCCCGGACATCGTGATAGTCGACCCCTTCTACATGCGTGCCAAGATCTTGGGCAGCGCTGGGGACCGGCAAGTCGCGAGTTCTTACCTCGAAGGCGTCATTCTGGCAAACCAATATAAGGATAACTTCCTCGTGCCTTACTTTCCCGAGTAAGTCCTCCCCTCAACCGGCCCGTAACATATGAATTCTTAGATTTCGATCGTTTTTATTTTAACATTCCGTGTTTTCTGCAGTGACACACATTGCACGCTCATCCTCCTAAGCCCCAAATATTCCATGGCCACGTATTTCAACCCGGACCGTCAGTCAAACGTAGACTACACAAATGTCAAGAAGGTTCTTGATGATGTTCTCCCCGGCTACGCCAAATCTGGAGGCACCTTCACCAAGCCTATTCGTAAGTACGGCAAGCACGTGTTCTCCCACAATACGACGTTCTGCTGCGTCAAGCAGCCGCCTGGCGGTAAGAAGGGTGCCTACTACGCCATCCATCACATGCGGGCGATCGTACGGGACCATCATCAACTTCTGCTACCGAGTAAACTCAAAGATTGGGCAAAGAGCGTGTCGGCAATCCAGGACGCGGACCTCCGACAAGAATTCTTTCGCATCCAGTCGGAGTTTGCGGAAATCATCCATCAAGATGTCCTTCGTACCTCGGGGCAGTTCTACCTCAACAATCAACCGTCCAACAGTGACATCGACACAATGCTACAAATGCAGGCTGACAACGACCGTTATTTCATGACTCCCACGATAGACGGCGGCTTCATCCATGCTCCGGTCCCTTGAGTCAAGTCGAAAGTAGTGATGCTGTGTCTAGTTGTGAAACATCGATTGGCTCATGTTGTAATTAAACTTTAATGAACTTGTAGTATGTCTCTTTGGTTTCGAGAGTCGTTCAACTTAGATGTAATCGATGCTATTAATGTCTTGCTTTTCTCTTCCGATCGTTCTGTTGCATACTTATATATTGCTTATGTATTGTCTGTGAATTGGTACTAACGTTTCGTTTGGCTAGTGCATAGCGATGCCGACGTATGTCGTGTACAAGGGTAAGGTTCCCAGAGTCTACGACGACTGGGAGGAGTGTAGGAGACAGGTTCACCGATTCAGCGGTAACATTTACAAAGGGTACACCACTAGGGTCGAGGCCGAATCTAGATATGCCCGCTATCTAGCGGGAGAGGGGAGGGAGCATTGGAGGAACCAGATGAAGACGAGTTTCATCGTGATGATGCTCATCGTGATGACCGCAGCTCTCTTCTATGTGATGGTAGTTTAGATGATCGATATCGACTTGTAATGTGAAGACAAACTCGCTACTCGTGGTCTCGAGACTTGTAATATAATGTTCTATCTTTGTTCGGTCTTTTCAATTCAGAGACTAATATGATGAATTCTATTCGGAGACTAATATGATGAATTGTATTCAAAGACTAATCTTCTATTGTATTCGATGAATCTGTTGTTGATGTGTGCTGTCTATATTTTGTCCAATTATACATTTTGTAACCTGCGCAAAAAACAGAAAATAAAAAATAAAAAAACCTAATATTCATACTAATGGCGCATCACATCACAGTGCGCCATTAGTATGACAAAGTATACTAATGGCGCATCACTAAACAGTGTGCCATTAGTATGCCGAGGTTACTAATGGCGCATCTTTTTGCTGTGCGCCATTAGTATGCCAGAGCACCTGGGTATACATGGCCCCTGGGAGGCATACTAATGGCGCACTTATGTATACACTAATGGCGCATCAGAGGTGCGCCATTAGTATACTAGATACTAATGGCGCACCAGTGGTGCGCCATTAGTAAAATATACTAATGGCGTGGCACTAATGGCGCACCACTAATGCGCCATTAATGGCCAAATTAGGTGCGCCATTAGTAGGCCTTTTCCTAGTAGTGGGACAGGGTTGGTGTTTGGCTCAATCGCCGTAGAGATAGCAGCCCCCGAGGCGGTGTCCAGCCACCCGTCCTCGATCGGTGCAGTCGGCTCCGAGCTAAGGGTCAGAGCGGACACTTGTGCGGCCTCAAGGGCACTGTCCGACGGCAGAGCTAGATCATGCCCATCGTGACAGTGTCGCGCGCTTGGTTGCGGCTCGAACCCATCGAAGATCAAGTCTCCACGGACGTCAGCCGTATAGTTCAAACTTCCAAATCTGACCTGATGGCCAGGGGCGTAGCTTTCAATCTGCTCCAGATGGCCAAGCGAATTGGCCCGCAGTGCAAAGCCGCCGAATATGAAGATCTGTCCGGGGAGAAAAGTCTCACCCTGGACCGCATCGTTGTTGATGATCAGAGGAGCCATCGGGCCTAGAGATGACGACACAGAGGAACTCTCAATGAAAGCACCAATGTCGGTGTCAAAACCAGCGGATCTCGGGTAGGGGGTCCCGAACTGTGCGTCTAGGCGGATGGTAACAGGAGACAAGGGACACGATGTTTTTACCCACATTCGGGCCCTCTCGATGGAGGTAAAACCCTACTCCTGCTTGATTAATATTGATGATATGGGTAGTACAAGAGTAGATCTACCACGAGATCAGAGAGGCTAAACCCTAGAAGCTAGCCTATGGTATGATTGTTGTCCTGTCCTATGGACTAAAACCCTCCGGTTTATATAGGCACCGAAGAGGGTTAGGGTTACACAGAGTCGGTTACAATGGTAGGAGATCTACATATCCGTATCGCCAAGCTTGTCTTCCACGCCAAGGAAAGTCCCATCCGGACACGGGACAAAGTCTTCAATCTTGTATCTTCATAGTCCAGGAGTCTGGCCAAAGGCTATAGTCCGGCCATCCGGACACCCCCTAATCCAGGACTCCCTCACCGTCTTTAAAGACGACACTATTGCTAAAGGACCTTTGGCCATCGGCCAAACTCTCCGGCTAGGTGGTTTTCTTATGACCGCCTGTTCGGCTACCGCGCCGACGATGACTTCTCGGGTCATTGAAAGCAATCTTCACGTTAACTCGGAACTCGCCGAGCAGTTAGATCCGATGGAGCTCTCTTCCTTAAACGAGCTCTTGGATTGCATTGCGGCCCTGGGAGTCGCTACAGACTACGACCAGATTGGGCCTAAACCCGATCTAAGAGAGATCAACTCTCCCCAGGTTACCCACCACGTTGCCGTGGTTGAGGAACAATACGGCGACCCTTCCTCTATTTTAAGGACTAGCTATGTCCGGATTCCCGATCCCTCCATGCTGGATTCCCGTGGAGGGAGGACGTCACTCAAGCCCTGAACCTAAAGTCAGGCAGCGGGCTAGATTCATTGGACAACATCCAAGAACCCAAGCTTCCAAGTTCGGAAACTTCTTGGCCCCTGAGTCTTAGATTGGACGGGGTTCCGAATTTAATTCCACCCGCCCACCCAAACGTAAGCGATCTATCCCAAATCCGGCAAGAGCCCGCAGAAACAGTACACCATTACTGGGCCAGATTCCTCCTGGTCATGAACAGGATCAAGGATTGACGTGAGGAGGACGCAATTTCATTCTTCTACAATAATTGCACGGACAAGGGAATCCTCAACGCCGTAAGTCGTCGTGAAATTACACGCTTCGCTGACTTGGCGTCCATAGTACGAAAGTACCGTGTGATGGAAAGCGCCTAGAAAACCGAAATCAATATTTGGGACAATCTGGCCCTGAATAAAACCCCAGTCCGAAATAAAAGGGTGCATCATCACCAGGCACCTAGGTTAAATAACAAAAAGCAAAAACCCTCTATAGGGCATGGAACCGTTCTGGAAGGATGGCTCAATGGACCCTGCAAAATTCATAGTACAAAGGGCGCCACTCCAACTCATAGCCTTAGAGCATGTTGGATACTACGGTAGGTGGCCAAAAGTGGCGAAGAGCTTCTAACTCTAGAGCACCAGCCCACGGATAGCAGTACGGTATTAACAGTCTTAGAGACTTTTGCATCAAATAATATGCGGAAACGAACACTCCACAGCCTTGCCGAAGTCTACCAAGTAGCAACAATAAACCCATGGAGTGACACGGCTATTACCTTTAATGCCAGCGACGAACCTAAATTCTGAACAGCCCGAGCACCAGCCGCATTGGTCCTCAGTCCAATAGTGGACGACTTTCGCCTTGTAAGTGCATCTAGTGCCCCTTAGTGATTTTGGTGTATTGAAGACTTATAGGTTAAGGGACTGATGCGTTTGTGAGTGTACACAGGTCTATAAGTCTATGAAGAGTTTGATATTTACAGAGAAAGTCGACCCCTAAAAATGAAGTTCTTCAACTGAAGACTTTCTGAAGACTTTGAAAGTGAAGAAATTGGTGTGACCTTGAAGACTTGGTATTCATTTGAGGAACATGAAGCGTGAAGACTTTTGTTTTCGTAGTTTCATTTTCTCTTTCTTGAGTCATAGGAAACACCGTACTGTTAAAGGGGGTCGAGGAAATACTAAGGAAAAATTTCCATGTGATGCTCAACTCAAAATCCTACACCTACCAATCCCTTCGAGTGAAGCCATTGGAAATCTCATACAGTTCAGTCAATTTCTTCAGTGACAGAGACGCAGTTCTTCTGGTCACTGAGGACTTTGCTCTGACTGAGGAGTTAGGAATTCGCCAGTGCGAATTGCCTACACAGTGAGGAACATGATAGCCCTGAGGAATTTGAGAGCCAAAATTCCGACCGTTGCTGTGCTGCGCGCCAGCTGTCCCAAATATCTTATCCACCTAACGGTCATATCATTGAAGGGCATTTATGTCTTATCATGTTGGGCTGCTCCCTAGGCTATAAATAGCCGCCCCCCTACAACCACTAGTTGGTTGGCTGCTCCGAGAGAACTTGACACTTGTCATTTGAGAGCAACCCATCCTCCGAGGACTTTGAGCGAAAATCATCAAGTGAGGAAAATCCAAAACCAAACCCCCACAAACCCAAAGTGATTGAGCATCACTGAAGAAATTGATCCTGCGTGGATCCGACGCTTGTTACCTTTGAAGACTGTGCTTCTTCCAGACGGTTAGGCGTCAAGGTCTAGAGCATCCAAGAGGAATTGTGGATCGCCGAGTGACCAAGTCTGTGAAGGTTTGGAAGTCACCTGAAGACTTACCACGAGTGATTGGACGAGGCCTGCGTGGTCTTAGTTCAAGGAGAATACGGTGAGGAATGGGTGTCCTGAGTTGCGGCTCAGTGACTGGGTGTCCGGGACTGCGTGTCCTCGAGTTTAAATACTCAGCCGCTCCAACCAGACGTACAACTAAGACAACAGTTGGAACTGGTTTACCAAATCATTGTCTTCACCAACCAACTGGTTCTATTTCCTCAACCCTTTCATTTCCTCATTAATGTGTTGAGTGTTTGTTCATATCTGTGCTTCAAGACTTTGACTGAAGACTTTCTCAATTTCCTCAGTTCAATTTCTTCAGTCTGTTTGTCTTCGTCTTGTGTTATCCTGTGTTTACGCTTTCTGTACTCTGTGCTAGTCTTCATTTCATCATGATGACCATGCTTGTATCCTGTTATGCTTACTTCTGTGTACTTATTCCGCTGCTAGTAGTTCTTCAGTAAGGAATTTCCTCACCGGCAAATTCCTCAGTGAAGAATTCATAAAAATCGCCTATTCCCCCCCTCTAGTCGATATAACGCACTTTCACGCCTTACCAAGGTACTCATGGACGGTGGCAGCGGATTGAACCTCATTTACGAGGAAACCCTCAGAAAAATGGAAATAGACTAGACCCGCATTGAGCGAAGCAGCACAACCTTTAGAGGAATAATCCCCAGTCGGGAAGCATGCTGTACAGGAAAAATCACACTGGATGTGGTGTTCGGCACGCCGGATAATTACAGGTCCGAGGAGGTCACGTTCCAAGTGGCCTCGTTCAGCAGCGGATATCACGCTCTATTAGGGCGAGAGGCATTCACAATTTTTCAAGCTATACCCCATTACGGGTACATGAAGCTCAAAATGCCCGGGCCCAGTGGAATCATCACTCTTGCTAGTGACCGGACATAGCACTCCGCGCCGAAAACAAGACAGCCGCACTGGCCCTTGAGGCACTATCCGAAGCCCTAGCGGCTGAGGAACTCACTGCGCTGTGCTCCACGGTGAACAGGGACGATGTGATACTCGATAAGAGATCCAAGTCCACCTCCTTTAAACCGGCGGACGAAATAGTCAAATTCCAAGTCCATCCAACGGACCCTACAAAAACGGCCTCCATCGGGGCACAATTAAACCCTGATGTAAACGCCGCACTACGAGAATTCCTACGCGAAAATTGGGACATTTTTGCCTGGCACCCTTCAGACATGCCAGGAATCCCACGCCGGCTGGCCGAGCACAGCCTAAACATCCTAAAAGGATTCAAGCCAGTCAAACAAGCTCTTCAGCATTTCTCCGAACCCAAGAGACAGGCCATGGGAGAGGATCTAGCCAAACTATTGAAGGCCGAATTCATCAGAGATATAAAACATCCGGACTGGCTAGCAAACCTGGTGATGGTATAAAGAAGGACAAATCCTGGCGCCTATGCGTTGATTTCAAGGACCTTAACAAGGCTTGCCCAAAGGATCCCTTCCCCCTCCCCTGCATCGATCAAATTATCGACGCTACCGCAGGACACGATTCATTGTGCTTCCTCGACGCATACTCAGGCTACCACCAAATTAAGATGGCAGAGCCCGACCAAACCGCAACGGCATTCATCACCCCATACGGCCCATTCTGCTTCAACACAATGCCCTTCGGGGTCAAAAACACCGGCGCAACATATCAGCGCATGATTCAGACATGTCTGGCAAACCAGATCGGCAAAATAGTGGAGGCATACGTAGATAATGTGGTCGTTAAAACCAAGCATGTCGAAACTCTAGTAGACGACTTGAGGCTCACATTCGATAATCTCCGAACATATGACATCAAGCTCAACCCGGAAAAATGCGTTTTCGGCGTACCAGCCGGAAAGCTCTTGGGCTTCATTGTATCTGGCAAAGGAATTGAAGCAAACCCAGCCAAGATCCGAGCTCTATCACAATTGGATATCCCAAAGGACCTCAAACAAATACAAAAATTGACTGGATGCGTGGCGGCTCTAAGCCGCTTTATCTCCCGTTTGGGAGAAAAGGCATTACCCCTTTATCGCCTCCTCCGACGTACCGAACACTTCGAAGTGGACGGATGCCGCCACGGCCGGACTCGAAGAAATAAAAGCCATATTGGCAACAAACCCGGTCCTGGCCGCGCCCAACATGGGCGAACCAATGCTATTATATATCGCGACAACTCATCAAGTTGTAAGCGCGGTACTCGTTGTCGAACGAGAAACGGATGGACACAAGTTCCCCCTTCAAAAACCAGTTTACTACGTGTCCACTGTCCTAACTCCATGCAAGTCACGGTACCCGCATTATCAAAAGATAGCGTACGCGGTGTTTATGGCATCCCGGAAGCTGCAACACTACTTTCAAGAGTGTTCAATAACAGTAGCC
This sequence comes from Triticum aestivum, assembly GCF_018294505.1. Taxonomy (NCBI): domain Eukaryota; kingdom Viridiplantae; phylum Streptophyta; class Magnoliopsida; order Poales; family Poaceae; genus Triticum; species Triticum aestivum. Next base: position 533,302,287 of record NC_057807.1, on the reverse strand, counting down.
TCCGAAGTACCTCTTAACGACATTATAAACAACCATGACGCGACGGGCCAGATTGCCAAATGGGCCATTGAGCTACTCCCGTTCGACATAACCTATAAGCCACGACGAGCTATTAAGTCGCAAGTTTTGGCCGACTTCGTTACCGAATGGACTGAAGCCGAACTCCCTAAAGAGTACGACACATATTCCAACTGGATCATGCACTTCGACGGCTCCAAAATGTTGGTTGGTCTGGGGGCTGGCGTCGTTCTGACGTCCCCAACCGGAGATACAGTTCAATACGTACTCCAGATAATGTATACGGACTCCAACAACGCAGCCGAATACGAGGCCCTTCTACATGGTCTCCGGATGGCAGTCTCCATGGGCATTCAACGCCTAGAGGTGTGCGGAGATTCGAACCTCGCGATATCCCAAATAAATGGAGACTTTGATGCCAAGGATCCGAAAATGGCAGCCTATCACAATGCCGTCCTAAAAATGTCAGCTCGGTTCGAGGGGCTCGAATTTCACCATATAGCCCGGGATAACAACCAGGCAATAGACGTATTGGCACGCATCGGCGCAAAGCGTGATGCCGTCCCTCCCAACATCTTTCTAGAGAGGCTATTTAAGCCATCCATACTATGGGAGGGGGAGTCTGGAAATAACAACCCGGACCCAACCGCACTGCCCGACACCAACATTCTGACACAATTGGTGGTTCTGCCAACGAAGTAACATTCTCAGCCCACGTAATAATGGTAGTCATCGCCCCGCGGACAGAACCATTCCTAGCCTACCTAACCAGGCAGGAACTTCCCGAGGACCAAAATGAGGCCCGCTGCATAGTGCGGCGATCTAAAGCCTACAAGGTCCACGAGGGAGAGCTTTATAAGAAAAGCACAACCGGAGTCCTTCAAAGGTGTATCTCCGAAGAGGAAGGGCGGAATCTTCTGGCCGAAATTCATGCCGGACTCGGCGAGCACCACGCCACAGTCCGGGCCCTTGTAGGCAAGGCCTTCCGTATAGGATTTTATTGGCCGACAGCCCGGGCAGACGCTCAGGACTTAGTCCAATGATGCGTCAGTTGCCAGCTCTTTGCTAATCAAAGCCACATGCCACCCACCGCCCTCAAAACTATACCCATCACCTGGCCCTTCACGGTCTGGGGGCTTGACATGGTTGGACCCCTTAAAGGAGGAACCCACAAGCAAAAATACCTACTGGTCATGGTGGATAAATTCACCAAATGGATAGAGGCCAAACCTGTTAAGATGGCCGAATCCGGACCAGTGATAGACTTCATATCAGGGGTCGTACACCGTTACAGCGTCCCCCATAGTATCATCACTGATAACGGCACGAACTTCACGGCCGATGAGGTCAAACTCTGGTGTAAAAACATGGGAATCAAGCTCGACTATGCTTCAGTCTATCACCCTCAAACTAACGGTCAAGTCGAGCGAGCAAATGGTCTAATCATGAGCGGCATCAAACCCAGACTAGTGCAGTCCCTCAAGGAATCTAACACACACTGGGTAGAGGAGCTCGACTCCGTACTCTGGGGGCTGCGGACCACGCCGAATCACACTACCGGATTCACACCATTCTTTATGGTATACGGCGCAGAGGCAGTTTTGCCCTGCGATATAATTCATGACTCACCTCACGTGCGCATGTACGAAGAAAGAGAAGCCGAGCTCGATTGGCAGGACAGTTTGGACGCCTTGGAGGAGGAGCTTGACGTGGCAAAAGCCCATTCCGCATTCTATCAACAGCAGGCTCAAAGATATCAATGTAGAGAAGTACGGGCCAAAACTTACAATGTTGGCGAGTTAGTTCTACGCCTGCCGAACAAGAAAAAGGACAAACTCAAGCCCAAATGGGAAGGTCCCTTCATCATCGACCAAGTCCTGACCGGCGGAGCGTACCGTCTGCGAAATGCATCGGATAACCGACTCGAGCCGAACCCATGGAACGCATCCCGTCTCCGAAGATTCTATGCCTAGCGCCGGATTCTGAGTTCGTCTCCTTCCTCCGTCTATATTTTATACAGTAGCTGTCTTATATTTCTCCCCTTCTCCCTACTTTTCTCTTACAGCCTTTGAAGGCTCGTTCGCGCTTTGTTCGCACACACTTGACGCGCTATCCGCGCTCATTATACCTGGGGGCTTCTTTAACATAAGCTTATTTATACAGGCTTCATGCCCAACACATGTGTCACACTTCCGCATGTACCTTTTATTCACCATTATATGCATCGATATGACTTAGGTTTTGGCCAAGCTGGGTCGCCTGGCTCCTGTGCTTACCCCTACGTTCCCGATTGTTTGGCTAGGTGGTAAAGGGAGCACCTCTGCGATTGTTACTACCGGGTCAGCCGGATGTGTACCTCAGACTGGGTGAAGCCGAAAGCTAGCGTTCTTAAGGGAATATTCGGTTGGTGAACTAAAAGACGATTTCTTACCTATTTATTTATCTGCCCCCAGATGTTTTTCTGCTTTTTTCGCAGTCCGGACATGCACTTTAGGGCATGCCTCCCTGGGAAAGGAACCCCTAACGGAACTATTCTTCCTGGAAGATGTTTCTTACTAACCATGTAATATAACGTAACTAGTTGGGCACTTGTCTGATAAAGCACTAATGACCCCTACGCCTGGTCTCCACGCATGCCCCGGTTCTTATATAACTGCGAGGGTATTCGGACACACTCCGGACTATTGGGTCCCGAGGTTGAAGCGAAAAGGTCCGCTACGACAAACGATCTACAATCCGGCTAGAAGGCATTTTACATGTCATCTTAAATTACATAGTCAATTCGACTGATTGTATTCCTCTTCAGTGCCATCTAACAGGCTGTCTAGTTTACAGTCCTGCTGGGAATACTTTGCGACCAACTCTACTTGGCCGTACACTAAGCTCACAGGGACCTCCTTCCCATCGGGCCCCACAGGTTCGACCTCGGCCATGTGGTTCGGGTCAGCCTTCGTGTACCGCGTCTTCACCATGGCCCAGGCCTCCCTAGCGCCTTGACGGCAGGCTGATATCTTCCATAATCGGAAGCGCCGCTGCGCTCCCTGAAGCCTCTCTGCAAGCTCTCCAAGGGCTTTGGGCAGGGAGACAGATGGCCACAAGGCCTGGGCGATGCCTTTCATCACCTGCCGAACTCGTTCGTGCAGTTGTAAGAGCTCCGGAAGAAGGTCACCCATAGAACCGGGCATTTCCTCTGCAGGACGACCTGTGAGCATACCTACAGACATAACTCTGTTAGTCGACTTCCTTGCCGAACTCTTTTTTCAAAGTTCGTTCAAGCACTTACTAAACATGCCGCATCGAAGCCGCCGATTCTCCTTAACGGAGTCAAACAGCTGGGCACGCACATCCTTTAGTTCTTCACCCAGCTGGGTGTTGGCATCTTGGAGATTATTTTTCTCCTGCCTCACCCTCGTAAGCATGTTCTCGCTGGCCTTTAACCAGCGCAAGAGCTGTTGCTTGTCCGGATCTACCCCGGCACCATCTGCAATGTTATTGTCAGACTTATACACATGCCGCACTTCACAAACTACTTATCTTTTGAAGCATATATTACCAGAGGGGGTCTCTTTGGCTTCCCCTGCCGCAGCTAGTGCGGCCTCAAGTTGGGCTTTGCACTCATCCAGCTCCTGGGACAGTTGGGTATTCTTTTCTGTAAGATCCTGCATAATAAATGATCCTTAAATCAGTTATTCTAACTATTTCAAGTCTCGGGGGCTACTGGCATATATAACTGTCAATTTTTCTCACTCGTATGTCTTTACTGCTCCGTGGCTCTGGCTAGACCATTTTGAGTGGCACGGAGGTGCGCATCTCCCGAATTGAAGGCATCCGATGCCTCTGGGGAGAAACATGCATCACGAAGAACTGTCCGGCAACGCCTGTGATTCATGGCACTCTCCACCTCGGAATTGGTGGCAGATAACATGTCGGCTTCCTCTGTCGGAGGAGCGTCCGACACATGCCTCGTGTCCGCCTCCGCTTCTGGACCTGGCATTGGAGCTTGGCTGACAGAGGCTTGATGGGCAACCTCTCCGGATAGAGTCCGGCGAGCGCTCTTTTTCCTGAAAAGAGCACAAGTGTTAGTATGCCTTCCGGGAATAAAACCTGGGAGTAAGATGACATGCTATACCGTTGTGCCGGCATCTCAATCCGGACCGTAGTCCTTTTCAGCCTGCTGGGCCTTGCTGTCCCTTGTTGACTAGCCGCCGCAGGCTCGGCCTTCCGCCTCAAGGACTTCCCCTACGAAACACCATTAGTATACGGTGATTAAAAATAAGCACGGATGGGTCATTTTCAAAGTATTGGGACTTCGGTCTCAGTTACCTGTGAGGCTGGAAGTATTCCGGGGTAATCGGCCGTAATGGCGACCAAGGCATTATCGATGCTCAGTTGGTGAAATACCCCATCAATTAGCTCCACCGATATGTCCAGATCCTCTTGGGAGGTCGGATCGAGGAACCGTTCCAGATCCTCGGGTTGTGGACGCGGGCTGTTTATATCCCTTACGGCCTGGCGCAGTTCCTGCGTTGAAATCGCAAAATGAGATACTTGACTATGGGAATATGGATTGGATGGGCAAAAAGAAATGTCCGCTTACCCAGCTTGGAGGATTGTACATAGAAAATCCGTCCTGCGGATTGACGCGGAGAAATTCCTCCTCTTCTCCCTTGTACAATGCGGACAAGATCTTCATCAGATCAGCGACCGATCCCGGCCCCTTACGGCCGCAGCGGGTGGCATCATCCTCCCCTTTGAAATCCCACATGGGGTGGCCTCTATACTGGAGCGGCTGCACCCCCCGCATAATGCATGTGGCCATGACCCCAATCATGGTCAGTCCGGAATGACCTAACAGCCTAATTCGGCTCATCAGGTAAAGGACGTCCCTGTCATTTTCCTTCTGAGGGCTCCGTGGACGCCAGCTTAGACGTTTCTTCAAAGGAGCATCATTGAACTCAGGGAGGCCGATCCGAACAGGGTCCGACAGGGGGACATCTTCTATATAAAACCATTCCGAAGGCCAGTCTTCGGACGCCTTCTTCGGGGTTCCGGATAGATATCCGGTCCCAGCGATGCGCCATAGTTCGGCTCCGCCCACTTGATATATTGACCCCTCTTGAGAACGGGGCACAAGGCAGAACAACTTCTTCCATAGCGCAAAATGAGCCTCGATGCCCAAAAACAGCTCGCAAAGGGCCACGAAGCCCGCAATATGCAAAATGGAGGTAGGCGTAAGGTTGTGCAACTGGAGGCCGTAGAACTCCAGGAGCCCCTGGAGTAAGGGATGAATTGGAAATCCGAGCCCTCTTATCAAATAAGGGACAAGGCATACCCGCTCTCCTTTGGAGGGGCTGGGGACGCTCTCCGCTTGCTTTCTGCCCTTATAGGTGGCGAGTTCGGCTCGAACCGGAACCATGAAGGCTGGGGGAAGAAATCCCTTGGTTTGGAGTGTCACTAACTCGTTGTGCGGGACAGAGCATCTCTCCCAATCTCCAGGCTGAGGGCTGGGAGGGCGAGAGGAGGAGCCGCATCGACTGTCCATGATGGAATGGATTTCTGTCAGATGCGCTCTGATGAATGCTCGTGAAGGGAGGATGGTGTGACTCGGATCTAGATCCTCATCTCCTTTATAGGCAGCTCATTTGTGCAGCTAGGGGGGTAAATGTAAAAATACCCTAGATTTTCGCATTCGTTCAACACGTGGAAGATGGCCATTATTGGGCGTGGAAGCCAAGGAGTGAAATATTTACGAGAAGCCGGACGCTATCAACAGGTACACAGGATTTGGAGAAGAACCCGCCTTGCAATGTCGAAGACAATCTACGCGCTGGACTCATCGCCATTGAAGCCTGGTTCGGGGGCTACTGAGGGAGTCCCAGATTAGGGGGTGTTCGGATAGCCAAACTATCACCTTTGGCTGGACTCCTGGACTATGAAGATACAAGATTGAAGACTTCGTCCCGTGTCCGGGTGGGACTTTCCTTGGCATGGAAGGCAAGCTTGGCGATACGGATACGTAGATCTTCTACCATTGTAACCGACTCTGTGTAACCCTAACCCTCTTCGGTGCCTATATAAACCGGAGGGTTTTAGTCCGTAGGACGAACAACAATCATACCATAGGCTAGCTTCTAGGGTTTAGCCTCTCTGATCTCGTGGTAGATCCACTCTTGTACTACCCATATCATCAATATTAATCAAGTAGGAGTAGGGTTTTACCTCCATCGAGAGGGCCCGAACCTGGGTAAAAACATCGTGTCCCTTGTCTCCTGTTACCATCCGCCTAGACGCACAGTTCGGGACCCCCTACCCGAGATCCGCCGGTTTTGACACCGACACCAGCCCATTGGCCGCTGCCAGTCATCCCCTTCCTCTAGATAGAAGGACGCCGGGCGTGTGCCTCGCGCGCGCGACCACGCGCTTCGCCACCTCCTGCTTCCCGCGGCTGCCCCGACGCGCCTACGAGTGCCACGCAGCCCCCTCGACCCTCTCTCACTCTTCCTGGATCCCTCCTTCCCCTATGCTCTCTCCCATAGCACCACCGACACACTACCATCGCCGCCGCTCGCCGTAGCCACGGCCACCGTCCACCCCTCGCCTGGTTGATGCGCCCAGAAGAACCGCCGTCGACTCCTACATCGTCTACGCCAACCCGTTCAACCGCGGGAGCTCTGCAACGTCGTCCTCGACCTCATCTTCTTCCATGGCCATAGGAGATCGCCGCCATCGATCCACCGTCTCCCTAGCGTCCCCGAGCCCGCTGAGACCTCTGCCGGCTTTGCTGTGAGCTCCTGTTGCCTCCCCCTTGCTCTCCCCCTCCGTTCTCCTCCTCTAGCTTGCGTCCCCACCGCAACCGAAGCTCGCCGCCGCCGTGGCCAGGGCACCCAAAGCTTGCGTCTGAGCACATGGTTGTGCTCCTACTGGTCCGTAGTTGCCGCTCCGCTGCTTAACTTGCTCCGCCACATGCTCTAGCCGCAAATGCCGCACACACCGAACTCCGGCGGCCACCCAAGTGCTCGCTGTCGGCGAACCAGGCCACCCCGCGACTTTCTGACACCTCCCCTGGATGCAGGAGAGCACGAGCTTGCCTCCCGTGCCCTCGGTGCGTCCAGTCGTGGCCGAAAACGGCCGGCCAGCGATCGTCGCCGCGCCGGATTAGCGCCGCCGATTAGCCGCTGGTTAACCCCAGCGTTAGCTCTAACTAACCCCCCCTAGCAGACGCTGACGTGTGGGCCCCGCGGTGGGTTAAACCCCAGTCAACACGGGATTAATCCCCAGTTAACCATGAGCCAATGACATGTGGGTCCCAACCGTCAGGTTTGACCTGTTGACCTGCTGACGTCACACTGACGTCAAGCTGTCGTATTAAATCATTTTCTGATTTAAAAATAAACCAGGAAATTCCAGAAAATAGTATAAACTTCTAAAAATCATAGAAATTCAAACGTAACTCCAAATGAAATAAGTTATATATGAAAAATGATCAGAAAAATCCAATCTATCCATCTGCACTGGTTTCATGCATGTTAAAGTAACTTAAACCTGCTGTTTATATCAAAACATGATAAGGCACTATTTAAATTCGTAAGTTGAGCTTGGGATCGAACCTTTGGTTCAAAACGACCCAAACCCTTCTGGTTTTAGTTGCATTAGCTCAATCCATAGCATATTGCCATGTCATGATCATGCATCACATTGTGCATTGCATTGATTGTGTTTCCTTCTCTGTCGTTGGTTTTTGTCCCCTCTCGATAGACGTGGTTCCGACGACGTGATCGATGACACCGATGAAGAACTATACTATCTTCAAAAGTGCCAGGCAAGAAAAACCCCCTTGTTCATTCTGATACAATCCCACTCTCTCGCTCCTACTCTCTTTTACTGCATTAGGACAACAATGATACATCTGTTACTTGCTGCGGTAGCTGAACCCCTTATCCTCTGGATGACCTGTCATTGCCACATTAATTAGATGAAACCCACTAGCATGAGTAGGAGTTGTTTGAGACCTGATGTGCCTACTCATTCTTGCTTGTTTGTCGTGCCTGCCGCTTAGAGTTGACTCAGGGCTGATTCATCGGGGATGAATCAGAACGTGGTGATGTGTGAGCTAAGTGTGTGAATACGATTTGGTAAAGGTAGCGGTGAGAGGCCATGTAGGAGTACATGGTGGGTTGTCTCATTGAAGCCGTCCTCAGGAACCGAGTTCTGTGTTTGTGATCCATGAACAGCTACTACCACACATTGGAATGCTTAAGTGCCCCTCTCGACTTATTAATCAACTCGATCTCTGTCCAGGAGTTGCAACTAGTTTCTGGTGTTTGTAGGTAGTGCTAGTAGTCTACCAAGTGGCACCCGGTACAGGTGGGCTTGGGACAGACTTGGCACAGTGGCACGGTGTACCAAGTGGCACCCGGATGGTGGGCTTGGGAACCCAGCTCACATTGTTTGGGGCCGTGAGCGACACCCCGGCCGGATCTCCTTGCGGATGGAACCCAAATAGGCAATAAACCTAGACTAGAAACTTGTGTGGTTAGTCAGGTCATGGCCGACTCCCTCGCCAGGCTTCGGCTTGAAGGTTGTCGAGATACACGATGTGTACATGGTGGTAAGTGGCCAGAGCGTGTGTGAAGAAGTACACCCCTGCAGGGTTAACATCATCTATTCTAATAGCCGTGTCCGCGATAAAGGACTTCTGGGTTGCCTCTACAGTTCATAGACAAGTGAAAGTGGATACTCTAAAATGCGCAAGATGAGCGTTAGTGCTATGGATGGCGTTCTCGTAGGGAGACGGGAGCGGATCCATGGTGGTGTATTGATATGGTGAATATGTGGACTCGTGTGCGCCACCTCAAAAGAGTTACTTGCAGTCGTAGTTCAGGATAGCCACCGAGTCAAAGCTGGCTTGCTGCAGTTAAACCCCACCATCCCCTTTGTTGATAATGATGCATATGTAGTTAGTTCTGATGTAAGTCTTGCTGGGTACATTTGTACTCACATTTGCCTATTTTAGGTTTTTGCAGAGACTTTCGTCTCACTAGTAGTTCCGTGTGGACTTCGACGTTTAGCTTGCTACAACCGGTTTACCGGAGTCCTGTTAGCCTACTACAGCCCGGTTTACCGGAGTCCTGCTAGCCTAGTTGCTACAGCCCGGATTCACTCGCTGATGAACGACACGTTCGTTGCTGGGTCATGTATGCCTGCCCCTATAAGTTAGTGCCACTTTGGGTTCATGACTAGTCATGTCAGCCCGGGCTCCTTGTCATATGGATGCTAGCGACGCTATCATATACGTGTGCCAAAAGGCGCAAACGGTCCCGGGCCTGGTAAGGCGACACCCGTGGGAATACCATGCGTGAGGCCGCAAAGTGATATGACGTGTTACGTGCTAGATCAGTGTGGCATTGAGTCGGGGTCCTGACAGCTTTGGTATCAGGGCCTGACTGCCTGTAGGATTACCAAGCCGAACTGGTCGAAGTTGAGTCTAGAAATTCTTTAGTTATATAAGGGAATTTATTGTGGGATGGAACGTAAGGCTCTTTTTACTCCTTAACCTTATGCCCTTCTGATCCGAGTCATCTTATCTTTCCTACGGGGTTAAGAAACTAGGCTTTCTCTTCTTTCTATCAGGATCACGCGTTACTAATCCGTAGACTTATAAGATTGTTGGATTCAAGCCTCAGTTCAGTCCCTACTACTTCTGTGTGTTCATAGTTGGTTTCGGAACCTTGATATTATGATGATCGAGTGGTTATGCCACCACTTTACAAGATGTCTCAACATTTTCGAGCTTTTACAGCCGTTATGCTGTTCGAGTCATCCCAGGTTTCTAAACAGTCTGACGCATTTGCAAATCCCTTCTTACCGTTCCAATGTTCCTTTGGCCGGATTAACCATACTAACTAGTGTGCTGAGGTACTTCATTGCCTTGGTATATAAGTTGGACCTAGTATTATGACCCTAGGTGTCTTAGAGTACCACCTAGTAAGCTAGCCATGATTTGTGTTCCCAGTGTGATGATTCTGGCCATCATTCTCGAAAGCATCCCGTGATGCCACCTAGTGGTAGGTATTCTACTCCTGGGTTTCTTGAACCCGAGATTACCCTACTTACCTCATGTTGATAGTGTTTGGTAGTTCCTTTAGGTTATTAGTAACCTTTGTGATAGTCCTTGAGGTCCGTGGTATTTCTTTCTTCCTAATACCATGAACCACTTATGGCAGAAGTTTGTTCAAAATATCACAACAGGAGTGCTCTCGATGAGTTCTTCATTCTATATTGTGACTTTGCCAGTTCTACCTTTTCTGCATGGGTTATCTAGAAGAAATATGTTGAACTCGTTCGACATGCTAATCTATGCATCCACAACTCAGAAAATCATATGTTCTTTTGAGTTGTCCCTCTTTAGTTGTTTTCTGACCTTTGTCTATCAATTGATAGTCAAGAGTATGCGTGCATTGGTTCATCGATGCATATCACTCTTGTGGTCCATCAAGCCATTCTATTTTGGAATGACTAGGAGAAACAAACCCTAGTACCTTATCCATTCCCAGGATTGGGTCAAAGTAGTTGTACTTCACAGATCAAAATGCTAATCTAGCTCTTGTTCTGTTCTACCTTGGAGTATTACCATCTTTATATCAAGAATATCATGGGAATTGCACACCATCCCATGAACTCTTGATACAGTGATACCTCTCGCCATCGTTGTTCATTCCTTGGTTCCCGTGTTGTTGCAACCGGAATGCCGACAAGTGAACCGTGATGTGTGAAATCAATAATCCTAGCAACCTTCTTGCTTGGTAGTTAATGGACAACAATTTCATTCTTAGTGTGTTGGTTATTAAATTTCCATCCTAAGATTGATCGTGCTACCTAGTCCTTATTTCTGGTGCACTCCTCGATCAATGAGTTAGGATTGTGTCAAATCCTCACTCATTTGATCATATCGTCTTGCTCTGCAAGGCAAGATTTCTCGAGCTTAATAACAAATTGGTGGTTCGTGATCTTCCAAATATTTTCTCAGAAGTATTACCAGGTTGTCACCTGACCGTTATGTTGAGCTCGTGATCAAGTTGGTTTTTGAAACCACCCTTTCTCCAGAATCTGTGTTGGATACCCCTGAGCTAGTTGCTTAAGCTAAACAACAACTTGGAGAGTTGGAAGATAAAAGCTTGTGTGACTTAGTTCATTTTATGGGATATCTTGTATGCATGTTGAAGAAAGATGGCATCTTCATCAATTGATCCTCGTGATCAGTTAATGGACCTATCATCTTAACCAATCTTTGATTTGAGTATGGGCTATCCTCAAATCAAATCGGAACCAACGATGTTCGCAATGTTGTGTTACTCGTGGTTGATTCCTCAAGCATACACCATTATATCCTTTGGTCTGACCAATGCTATCACCTTGTTCACATGATTGTGGAACCCCGTTTATATGGACGCCTGGATGAATTGTTGTGGAGCCCATCGACAACATCCACGTCCTCCCCATGATTTTGTTGGACATTAAGCTAGTATTGGAAACTTTTATAAACTTTATCTTCATGTCCCGTTCATAAGGTATATGTTTGGATGAAAGAAGAGACTTCCTCTAATTCACATGCATTTGATGTAAGTAGCCGCTGCGAATTTGAGAAAGATTGTTTTTTTGTTTTCTACAGAATCATCCCAAGTCAGTCACACATGTGCGAAGTGCTATATGGTTTGATAGGTTGGTCGCCTCCATTCTATATGTGTTTCCTAGCACACCAAGCCACTGATTGATTTGTTCAAGGAGAAGAAGTTCCTTCTTAAGAATCATGACTTATGTTAGGAATTCGCTATCCTCGATGATGGTTCCCCAACCTGAACTCAGTAGTGTTTTATTATAAGACTTCTATGTGGTCATGCTTGTCTCGGACAACGTGTTCACATGTTTGTAGCAGAACTAGCTCATATTTTGGAGCTTACTACCGTAGTCCATTCCCCGAGAATCTCGCAACGTCATCTCGTCGATTCGTGTTGCAAACTTTCATTTTTCTTTCTAGACTCGATGAGTCTGGATTATTTTGACACCAACCAGATCTGAATCTCAGGCAGATATGATGATTGGAATGTTTCCAAAGAACTATAATAATGGTCTCACCGTAACCGGTAAAGTGGATGTCGTGGCTGACACACCCAGCCGGAAGACCTATTATTGTTGTATCATGATTGAAGAAGTTGGCCACCTCCCCATAAGGACTTCGTAGGATATACTCCCTAATTGTTCCTTATGGATTCTTGTGCTCCCGAAGTCCGACCTTTTACTTGATGGTCTAGTTACCAAACCATTGCAATGAATGGGATACGCTAGCACATCAAGGAGAGCATTAGAAGCGGAGTGCTAAATGTCTCTCGGTCAATCATCCGGATTTTGATCCCTTGGCCTCGCCAAGGTGAAATCTGAGGAGGTGTTATCTTTCTTTGCATCTGCATCCTCCATCACCATTCGCATGGTAGTATGTTGTGTTGCCAGGATCCCTGACACGGATATTGGTAAAACCTTGATGAATATGCCAATGCTCAAGTTCTTGAGAGCATGCACAAGCGCTAGGTGTTTTCATCAGCACTAACTGGGGTTGCTCCCAGTTTCCTTGGTTATGCTATAACTTTTCAATAGTGGACTCACTCTCTACTGTTGGGTTTCTCCCAGTTACTAGTTTCATTCCCAGTATTTGCATTTTGTTCCCAGCCAGCACCGTCGTTGTGCCAACCTACCATGGGTCTCATTCATTTCCGGTGATAAGCAAAATCACCCCTTGTGTTGTCTTCAACAAGGTAATCCACATCATCCATTCTGGTCCGAGTATGTCATTCTTTCGGAATCCTTCAAATGATCGATTGTGTTTTGCCTTAGGCTGGTGTAAAGAGTTTCAATGATCTCTGAGTCAAAGGTAATTCTTGTTGCCACTTAAGGGATGATTTTGTGAGTCACCTCCTCCAAGGTGCCCCGTTATGGGATCATGGCAACTATTTTCCTTGCTACTTTGAAACCCTCGTCAAATTGTTTGTTCCGCCCTTCCTGATGTGTGTTTTGCCTCTCAGCTCAAGAGATGTTTCTATGCCTCATTCCGTGAGTTGATCATCAGTTGCTCGATCCTCGAGAAGATCAATTCTTCTAGAGTTTTTATTTCTTCTCGTGGTCATGTTGAATGGAGTTCTCAAAACCAAGATGTCAAGATCAAGATGATGCAATGAATCAACATTTTCGAGAAGAGCAATTGGATCATGAAGATTGTGTTAGTTTGTGTCCCCTTTGTCCTCTTACCTCACGTCTTGACTCGGGACGAGATTCTTGTTTAGTGGGGGTGAGTTATCACATCCCTAGCTTCTGGTACTGCCTGGTGTTTTCATCTTGTTGCATCATGTTTAAATTTTATTTAAGTTGAAATGGGGATTGACAAAACCTAGCACCAAAATTAAATAAAATAGGGACAACCATAAAATCTTTTCAATAAACCCAAAATGTCCCTAAGAAAAGTTCATGATTTCTGGTTAAGGTGGAAACCTCTGCCAAAAATGATGAATATATTCTTAGATAATTTTTGGATTTTTAAATTAACTCATATTGTATTTGAATTAGGGCATTTAAATCCTATAAATATTTTAAATGCTCTAATAATTCTGAAACTACTTGAGGGTTGTTGGGAATAATTTCACAAGTGCCCACAGTTATTTTTAGCATTTTATCAAATGGTTTGGTATTTTTACTAAATCAAAACAAAACAGAAAGAAATAGAAACAAAAACTAAATAGAAAAAACCAGAGACAGGAGAAAACCTTACCTGGCGGCCCAACTGTGCAGCCTAGCCCACATGCCGCTGCCAGTCATCCCCTTCCTCTAGACAGAAGGACGCCGGGCATGTGCCTCGCACGCGCGACCACGCGCTCTGCCACCTCCTACTTCCCGCCGCTGCCCCGACACGCCTATGAGTGCCACGCAGCCCCCTCGACCCTCTCTCACTCTCCCTAGATCCCTCCATCCCCTCTGCTCTCTCCCGCAGCACCACCGACACGCCACCTTCACCGCCGGTCACCGTAGCCATGGCCACCGTCCTCCCCTCGCCTTGTCGATGCGCGTAGAAGAACCGCCATCGACTCCTGCATCGTCTACGCCAACCCGTTCAACCGCAGGAGCTCTGCAACGTCGTCTTCGACCTCATCTTCTTCCTCCGCCACAGGAGATCACCACCATTGATCCACCGTCTCCCGAGCGTCCCCGAGCCCGCTGAGACCTCTTAGCACATGGTTGTGCTCCTACAGGTCCGTAGCTGCCACCCCGCTGCTTAACTTGCTCCGCCACATGCTCTAGCCGCAGCTGCCGCATACACCAAACTCCGGCGGCCACCCAAGTGCTCGCCGTCGGCGAACCAGGCCACCCCGCGACTTTTTGACACCCCCTGGATGCGGGAGAGCACGAGCTTGCCTCCCGTGCCCTCGGTGCGTCCAGCCATGGCCAGATACGGCCGGCCGGCGGTCGCCGCCGCGCCGGATTAGTGCCGCCGATTAGCCGCTGGTTAACCCCAGCGTTAGCTCTAACTAACCCCTCTAGCAGACGCTGACGTGTGGGCCCCGCGGTGGGTCAAATCCAAGTCAACATAGGATTAATCCCCAGTTAACTGTGAGCCAATGACATGTGGGTCCCATCCGTCAGGTTTGACCCTGTTGACCTGCTGACGTCACACTGACGTCATGCTAACGTATTAAATCATTTTCTGATTTAAAAATAAACCAGGAAATTCCAGAAAATAGTATAAACTTCTAAAAATCATAGAAATTCAACCGTAACTCCAAATGAAATAAGTTATATATGAAAAATGATCAGAAAAATCCAATCTATTCCATCTGCACTGGTTTCATGCATGTTAAAGCAATTTAAACCTGCTGTTTATATCAAAACATGATAAGGCACTATTTAAATTCATAAGTTGAGCTTGGGATTGAACCTTTGGTTCAAAATGACCCAAACCCTTCTGGTTTTAGTTGCATTAGCTCAATCCATAGCATATTGCCATGTCATGATCATGCATCACATTGTGCATTGCATTGATTTTGTTTCCTTGTCCGTCGTTAGTTTTTGTCCCCTCTCGATAGACATGGTTCCGACGACGTGATCGATGACACCGATGAAGAACTATACTATCTTCAGAAGTACCAGGCAAGCAAAACCCCCTTGTTCATTCCGATACAATCCCACTCTCTCACTCCTGCTCTCTTTTACTGCATTAGGACAACAACGATACATCTGTTACTTGCGGAGGTAGCTGAACCCCTTATCCTCTGCATGACCTGTCATTGCCATAGTAATTAGATGAAACCCACTAGCATGAGTAGGATTTGTTTGAGCCCTGATGTTCCTACTCATTCTTGCTTGTTTGTCGTGCCTGCTACTGCTTAGAGTTGAGTCAGGTCTGATTCATCGGGGATGAATCAGAACGTGGTGAACATGTCCTACTGTGTGTGAGCTAAGTGTGTGAATACGATTTGGTAAAGGTAGCGGTGAGAGGCCATGTAGGAGTACATGGTGGGTTGTCTCATTGAAGCCATCCTCAGGAACTAAGTTCTGTGTTTGTGATCCATGAACAACTACTACCACACATTGGAATGCTTAAGTGCCCCTCTCGACTTATTAATCAACTTGATCTCTGTCCAGGAGTTGCAACTAGTTTCTGGTGTTTGTAGGTAGTGCTAGTAGTCTACCAAGTGGAACCCGGTACAGGTGGGCTTGGGACAGACTAGGAATAGTGGCACGGTGTACCAAGTGGCACCCGAATGGTGGGCTTGGGAACCCTGCTCACATCATTTGGGGCCGTGAGCGACACCCCGGCCGGGTCTCCTTGCGGATGGAACCCAAATAGGCGATAAACCTGGACTAGAGACTTGTGTGGTTAGTCAGGTCATGGCCGACTCCCTCGCCAGGCTTCCGCTTGAAGGTTGCCGAGATACACGATGTGTACATGCTGGTAAGTGGCGATAGCGTGTGTGAAGAAGTACACCCCTGCAGGGTTAACATCATCTATTCAAATAGCCATGTCCGCGGTAAAGGACTTTTGGGTTGCCTGTACAGTTCATAGACAAGTGAAAGTGGATACTCTAAAATGCGCAAGATAAGCATGAGTGCTATGGATGGCGTTCTCGTAGGGATACGGGAGCGGATCCATAGTGGTGTATTGATATGGTGAATACGTGGACTCGTGTGTGCCACCTCAAAAGAGTTACTTGCAGTCGTAGTTCAGGATAGCCACCGAGTCAATGCTGGCTTGCTGCAGTTAAACCCCACCATCCCCTTTGTTGATAATGATGCATATGTAGTTAGTTTTGATGTAAGTCTTGCTGGGTACATTTGTACTCACGTTTGCCTATTTTATGTTTTTGAAGAGACTTCCGTCTCACTAGTAGTTCCGTGTGGACTTCAACATTTAGCTTGTTACCTCAGCTACGATCTTATGCCCTCGGCAGGATCTGGTAGATAGTCAGGCTTCTCAGGCTTTTTCATTTGTAAATGTCTGTACTCAGACATGTTAAGCTTCTGTAGACTTGTATGCTCTGAATGTTGGGTCATGAGACCCATGTTTGTAATATCTAGCTCCTCGGAGCCTATTGAATAAAATACTTGAGTTGTAGAGTCATGTTGTGATGCCATGTTGTATTTGCACATATCGAGCATATTGTGTGTATGTTATTGAAATGCTTGGTATGTGTGGGATCTGACTATCTAGTTGTTTATCCTTGGTAGCCTCTCTTACCGGGAAATGTCTCCTAGTGCTTCCACTGAGCCCTGGTAGCTTGCTACTGCTCCGAAACATTTAGGCTGGCTGACATGTGTCCTTCTTCATTCCTGTGTCTGTCCCTTCGGGGAAATGTCACGCGGTGTCTACCGGAGTCCTGTTAGCCTGCTACTACCCGGTTTACCGGAGTCCTGCTAGCCCAGTTGCTACAACCCAGATTCACTCGCTGATGACCGACACGTTCGTTGCTGGGTCATGTATGCCTGTCCCTGTAAGTTAGTGCCACTTTGGGTTCACGACTAGTCATGTCAGCCCGGGCTCCTTGTCATATGGATGCTAGCGACACTATCATATACGTGTGCCAAAAGGCGCAAATGGTCCCGGGCCTGGTAAGGCGACACCCGTGGGAATACCGTGCGTGAGGCCGCAAAGTGATATGAGGTGCTACGTGCTAGATCGGTGTGGCATTGAGTCAGGTTCCTGACTCTCTCTCTCCCTCTCTCTCTCTCTCTCGTGTTCTTGATCCGACACGATCTTGATGTAACCATGGGCTTTATTAATATAGTCGGATTGTATGTTTTCCCCTCCTTATCTTGTTGTGATGAATTGAGTCTTGCTCTTCGAAGTTTCGTTATGTTTGATTGAATATTGGATTTGAGAACACTTGATGTCTGTCCTGCATATGGATACCCTCTGGTGACAATGGGGTATTAAATTGAGTCACTTGATATATGTTTGGTATTCAACTTGCGGATTCCCGTGGTGACATTGGGTGATCTATGCATAGTGGTTGATACATGTTTTCATCCTACGTTCTCCGATAGAAACTTTGGAGTGATTCTTTGTTGCACGTGAGGGATTTTTATATGATTCAATTATGTTAGCACTGTTGAGAGATTGCACTAGTGAAAGTAGAATCCTAGGCCTTATTTCTAAGCATTGCAATACCGTTTGTGCTCACTTTTGTTACTTGCTATACCTTGCTGTTTTTATATTTTCCGATCGCAAAAACCTACATCTAGTATCCGCACCTGCGATAGTCGGTGGATGACATGGGTGACGCGGCGGGGCGGTCGCCGGAGCGGCGGCGGTGACATAGATCAGGGGCTATGGCATCGGCGTCGGGGATTTGGGGCTCGCGATATTTTTGTCCCTAGTGCACCTTGCCGGAAATGGAGATTTCTATTTGAATATTGGCATGTTGTGTTTTTTTGTAATAACGCGCTTATTAAACGTGGCATGGCCTTGTGAGTGGAAATGCAATAGTGCTTTACTATAAACGAAAAAAGTGCCACAATGGAAAAAAAGTACCATAAAAAGAAAATGCACCACTGAGTTTCATTAATACACAACTGAGTTTCATTAATTCTGCTTCGAGTTGATATGTTGATGAAAAATTTACCACCTTAATCAAATCGACGGCCAATGGCGATGTTGGGACTCTCGACTGATAATGAGGGGTGATCGAGATGTCGGCATGTAAGGTGATGACGACATGAGGTGTAAGAAAAAAAGGAATCTGATGAAAGAAAGCGGCAGCACAAATGAGGGTAGTGTGGTCCCGCAGAGATGGGTGGTCGAGGCTGGGGAAGCAATAGACTGAGGAGGTGAGTATCGATAACAGGAAAGAGAGTGGGAGAAAACAAGTTGCTCGTGTGCCTTATTTTCCATATGTTATTGAGTTTTTTATGTATGTATGGGTGCATTTAAGAAAAATATATTTAATTCAAGAGGCTTTAGGCTCCCAATTTCATAGAAATGAAGTTGATAATATACCGTTCGTAATGAGCCACACAAGTTGATCAATGGCAAAACTAGTTGTGCAACCACATTTATTAAGGTAGCATATCTACTACGATAACTAAGATGCAAAGGCAACTTGTAAATGCTACTCCCAACACATAAACCCCTTACTAACAGGTCACTAGAAACATGGATGAAGCAAGAAAAAAAGTTTGGGGTCATGTCTTTGATAGTGTGGTCATCTTAAATTAATGGCAATAATTAGTACTAAACTCATAAAGGATTACCTAATTTCGTTGGGGTCAATTGACACCAATGCTTACATGGGAGCTTCGTCCCTGACTAGAAAAAACACAATGGAACATAACACAAAACCACTTCAAAATACTATAACTCGAAAGAGCCACACTCAGGAGCTTCTACTACATTGCTCACTGAGGGAGTCCTGGACTAGGGGGTGTCCGGACAGCCGGACTATCAATATCCGCCGGACTCCCAGACTACGAAGATAGAAGATTGAAGACTCCGGCTCGTGTCCGGAAGGTACTTTACTTGGCGTGGAAGGCAAGCTTGGCAATACGGATATGTAGATCTCCTACCATTGTAACCGACTCTGTGTAACCCTAGCCCCTCCGGTGTCTATATAAACCGGAGGGCTGTAGTCCGTAGGACACAACATTACATCTCAACAATCATACCATAGGCTAGCTTCTAGGGTTTAGCCTCATTGATCTCGTGGTAGATCTACTCTTGTACTACCCATATCATCAATATTAATCAAGCAGGACGTAGGGTATTACCTCCATCGAGAGGGCCTGAACCTGGGTAAAAACATTGTGTCCCTCGTCTCCTGTTACCATCCGCCTAGACGCACAGTTCGGGACCCCCTACCCGAGATCCGCCGGTTTTGACACCGACATTGGTGCTTTCATTGAGAGTTCCTCTGTGTCGTCACCAATAGGCTCGATGGCATCTTCAATCTTTGGCGCCGTCCGGGGCGAGACTTTTCTCCCCGGACAGATCTTCATATTCGGCGGCTTTGCACTGCGGGCCAACTCTCTTGGCCATCTGGAGCAGATCGAAAGCTACGCCCCTGGCCGTCAGGTCAGATTTGGAAGCCTAAACTTCACGGCCGACGACCGCGGAGACTTGATCTTCGACGGACTCGAGCCACAGCCAAGCGCGCCGCACTGTGACGATGGGCATGATCTAGCTCTGACGCCGCACAGTGCTCTGGCGGCCGCACTTGAATCCACCCCGGCTACTTGCCCGGAGCCGATCGCCCATGACGAGGGTCGGTGGATAGACGCCGCCCCGGGGACTTCAACATCTACGGCAATGGAGCCGAATACCAATCTTGTCCCCCGCGAAACTCGTGATCCCGAGGCACCGGACTCCTCGCCGGACTCCGAGCCTCCCGCGCCCCTGCCAATTAAACCAGATTGGGCGCCGGTTATGGAATTCACCGCCGCGGACATCTTTCAATACTCGTCTTTTGGCGATATCTTGAATTCTCTGAAGCATCTCTCGCTATCAGGGGAATCCTGGCCGGACTATGGCCAGGACGGTTGGAGTTCGGACGACGAAGAAATTCGGAGCCCACCCACCACCCACTTTGTAGCCACTATCGAGGATCTAACCGACATGCTAGACTACGACTCCGATGACATCGACGTCATGGACGATGATGCCGGAGACAATCAGGAACCAACGCCCACGGGACACTGGAAGGCCACCTCATCATACGACGTCTACATGGTGGATACCCCAAAAGAAGGGGATGGCGAGAAAGCAGCGGAGGAAGATTCTCTAGAGAAGCAACCCAAGCGCCGACGGCGCCGCTCTAAATCCCGCCACAACAGGAATGGAGAATCCGGCACGGGAGATAATAACACTACGGAGAGTGCCGAAGACAAACCCCTCCAGCAAAACTCAGCGAAGGAGGATGTAGAAGCAAGCCCTCACGAAAGGGCGGCAGAAGAAAAGGTTGAGGATCACAACTATGTACCTCCCTCCGAGGACGAATCAAGCCCCGATGACGACGAACTCGAAGAGCCCGTCGAACAAGATCTTTGCAAACGCAGGCTCATCGCTACAGCAAGAAGCCTGAAGGAGGAAAAGCGGAAGCTCAACACAGCGGAAGACGCGCTCCGGATAAGATGGAGCAAAGTGCTCAAAACCGCAGACAAACAAGGCAACAGCCACCAGCCGAAGAGCTACCCGAAGCGCAAGCTGCTCCCAGAATTTGACGAAGAGGCCATAAAGCCCCCACCGTCCAATGGCCCAGCCAGGTCCATCTATGGACCCAAAAGGAAAGCCGCAATTAGCAAAGGAACACGTCAAGTGTCCGACGACAGCGGCACGTACAAGTACAGGGGCGCCGCACATCCACTATGCTTCACAGACGAAGTGCTGGAACATGAATTCCCAGCAGGGTTCAAACCCATCAACACAGAAGCCTACGATGGAACAACAGACCCCCGAGTCTGGATAGAAGACTATATATTACATATACATATGGCCAGAGGAGACGATCTCCACGCCATAAAATATCTACCCCTCAAACTCAAAGGGCCAGCTCGTCATTGGCTCAAAAGCCTCCCAGAAAACACTGTTGGAAGTTGGGAAGAGCTCGAGGAAGCGTTTAGAGCAAACTTTCAAGGGACTTATGTCCGGCCTCCGGATGCAGACGACCTAAGTCACATAACTCAACAGCCCGGAGAGTCAGCGCGGAAATTCTGGAACAGGTTCCTCACCAAAAAGAACCAAATAGTCGACTGTCCGGACGCCGAAGCCTTAGCAGCTTTCAAGCACAATGTCCGAGACGAATGGCTCGCCAGACACCTCGGTCAAGAAAAACCGAGGACAATGACCGCATTAACAAGCCTCATGACCCGCTTTTGCGCAGGAGAGGACAGCTGGTTGGCAAGAAGCAGCACCAGCGACCCAAGTACATCCGAGATAAGAGATGGAAACGGAAAATCACGGCGCAGAAAAGATCAGCGCCGGAATAAAGAGAAAAGCCCAAAGAGCACGGCAGTCAACGCCGGATTTAAAAGCTCACGGCCGAATAATAAAGCTCAACCCATCAAGGACGACAGCGACGAACTGTCTAACCTACACAAAATCCTGGGTCGGATCTGTCAAATCCACAGTACCCCCGGAAGGCCTGCAAATCACACCCACAGGGATTGTTGGGTTTTCAAACAGTCCGGCCGACTAAACGCCGAACGCAAGGGGCTCGACGCGTCAAGCAAAGAAGATAAACCCCGCCAGCAGGGCACTGGAAAACAAAAGACTTTCCCACAAGGGGTCAAAGCAGTAAACTCACTTCATGTGAGGATACGGAAAAACAGTGCGGCACTTTCTAAAAAGAGCTTCGCATGGTCCGGCCCCACAAACCGTAGAGATTGGATATCAAAACCAATCACTTTCGACCACCGGGATTATTCCAAAAGTGTTCGAACCACGGGACGGACTCCCCTGATATTGAATCCGATAATAGACGGACTACAATTCACAAACGTCCTAATGGACGGAGGCAGTGACTTAAACCTGCTATATTCAAATACAATCCGTCGGATGGGGATAGACCCTACCAAAATTCGACACAGCCGCACTTCCTTCAAAGGAGTTACGCCCGGCCCTTACGCCAAGTGCACAGGCTCGATATTACTCGAAGTCGTGTTCGGATCACCGAACAATTTCCGACAGAAAAGTTAATTTTCCATATCGTCCCATTTAAAAGTGAACATCAAGCACTATTAGGACGAAAGGCTTTTGTCCGCTTCAATGCCATACCGCATTACGCATCTCTTACACTTAAGATGCCCGGTCCACATGGCACCATTTCAGTGCGAGGGTCACTTAAAGACCCCGGATTCGGATAGACGAATCCGGACTCAGCAGGCTAGGGGCTCCCTAGCCGCATACCCTTTCACAAGGGGCTGCGCGCACAATTAACATCGGTTTCATGTAAACCTAGCCTTAATTATTTACGCTTATTCTTTTGCATTATTTTCGCACGAACTGTTTTTGAAATGTTCCTCTCTTTTCTACATATGAGCAACGTGCGTACCCGTCCAGGATAACGGCACAACGGAGACACAGGCGCAGACGTGCAGTAGGGACCCGTCGCAAGGATTCTTTTCAGATTAAGACCCTATGTAGACCTTTTTATTACTGTCTCTTGTTGCTAAATCGGCCTCGGCTTCTTCCTACAGCCGAGGCGGAGCCTGACGATTTGGCATTGGCCGCGTCAGAAGACAATGCCCGTACCTGGACACAAGGGGCTTAGGGTATAATTCTGCCCGTTATCATAAAGTCCGAACACCTCAGGGAGTGTTCGGCGTCTCAAGTTGGGCACTATATGCATCAGCTCCGAATCATGTCTTTGGTCAAATGTTGGGTTTGCCCGGCTCCTGTGTTTTGCTGCCTTACGTTCCGTATCACCCGGCTAACGCGGCACCAGGAGAACTACTGCGATTGTGCCCCAGTTCGGCTGGGTGAGCACCTCAGTAGAGAAAGCCGAAAACTGACTGTCATGTTATAGCGAGAGTCTGGTCAGCCACTTGATCGACTACGGAATGTTTAGAATTCCCCGCTTTGACGAAGGGCCGCTTCCCGGTCAGGCACATACGCACCCCGAATCCGGAGATGTGCGGTGCCATTTAGGGGCTATGTCGTAGCCCCACCCTCGAGCTCCATTGGCTAAGTGAAAGAGATAAAAGCATTATAGTCCGGATTGCCTCGTTCGCTACGCTACCACCTCCTTATAACAGGACCGAGACGTCGGATTAAAGTGTGATAAAGCGCTATTTTGCGAACACCCCAGCACCTTGTGCAAGGGGGCTGAAGCCGAAGACTGCATCTTTCAGGTTATACACAAGTATACTTAAACGGCCGCAAGGAGAAGTACTACTACTTGGAAGCACAAGTATAAAAAGCATTCATACTATAATCATTCATAAACAAGTTAATGCGTTCAATTGAACGTTACATTCTTCGAGCACTGCGACTCTATTATACGAGCGCCGCGCGTAACTTCCCTGAAATAATGTTCGGCAGGAAGCTGGTTCCCATCCGAACCCTGGGCAGCAACAGCGGTGGCATCCATCTCCGGACACTGCGCCTTTACACGGGCCAGAGCCATCCGCGCGCCCTCTATGCAGGCCGACCGCTTCATCTCCTTGATATGCGGCACCGCCCCAAGAAACTGCTGCAGTAGGCCAAAATAGCTCGTCGCCTTGGACCTCTCTGGCCACACATGGGCCACAATGTCAGTCATAGCCAGCCCGGACAGTCTATTCAGTTCGGCCCATTCGGCCAACTTGTCCGACAGCGGAAGAGGGCAATCCAGACTGTGGAATTGAGTCCAATATAACTCTTCCACCTCGTGATCCCCCTGGCTCCGGAAGTGCTTAACGGCGTCAGCCGCACTCGCAGCCAAGTCCATGTAGGGATCCTCCGAACTCCACTGCTTTTCAAATTGGGCATACCCGGCATCCATAAACCGGCGACGCATAAGAAACGGCCTGCCAGCCGTGATTTCTCCGGCTTGGCGCAGCTCCTCCTTCATAGCCCGCATTGCAGAGCGGGCATCCTTGGTCTCGGCGGTGGCCTTCTTTAGGTCTTCCCGCTCCAATAGGCGCTCCTTTTCAAGAGCCTCGCTACGGTCGGTAGCATCCTTTAATTTCTTGGCCAATCCGGCCACCTCCGCCCTGCTTAGGCAATGCGCAGCCTTTTCGGCCTTCAACTCCTCGGCCGCCCTCGCGGCAGCCGCATCACTCCTTCGGGCTTGCTCCTTGGCTTGTGCAAGCTCGGCCCGAAGTCTCTCCACAGCAGCAGCACTGTCTGTATAAACAGCATATAACTTATCAGAGGAGGGCTTTAACCCACTCAATAAAGCGGCTATGGAGAATTTATTTACCTTGCGACTCATCAAGTCGCTGATTGACAAGTGCTATGTCAGCATCTGCCATGTCCAGTTGCCGACTCAGTTCGGCAAACTGATCAGTCCGGCTAGCCCCTGGACTATCCGCCACCTGTATCAGAACGGCGATATTTATTACCTGAGATATTTAGATTTTCGATCCTCGGCACGCTGTCGTCTTCGACAACCTACCGAGTCTCAGGGGCTACTATCTATACAGGGCGCATCTTTTATATGCACAACTGTTAAAAAGCGAAGGGGTACGCTATTTTCGCATACCTCAAATCCCGCCAGCAAGCTCATGGCAGCATCACGCAATCCGCTTTCAGCGGACGAAATCCTTCCAACCACCGTACGCATTAACGCACAGTGATCTTCTAAAATGGACGCCCTCTCAAGCAAACTCTTCAGTTCTCCCGGCCGGGCTCTGGTGGGTGTTAAACTCTTCGACCCCTCCGGACTCGGGGACGCCCTCCGTGACGACACTTCGGGATCGCCTGCCTCATCTGGCGGCGCGTCGGACGGAGGCGTATCGCTCTCCATCATCTCCGGAAGAAGATCCCCCGAGGACGAACTCATCTGAGACGGCTGCAGATCCGAACTGCGATATAAATATTTCGGTTACCTACAGAAGCATAAACGAAGGTACTTTTTTTATTAAACTTCCTCTTTCATACTCACGGTTCGTTGGAGGGCTGGTCCTTGGGCGATGATTGCGCGTCCGGATTCTCTCCGGACGCCGGATCCCCCGGTGGGGATTTCTTCCCACGCTTAGGGGCTGGGGCCTCCGGATCTTCGGAGGCGGTCCTCTTCTCCCCCTGAAGGGAGGGATCCTTGATTCCCTCCTCTTCGGTCGCCCCTTTGGACGAAGTATTAGCTCCTTTATCTCCCCCGTCGCCCCCCTCTGCGGGCGCAACCTCCAACATTTTGACCAGCACGGGCTCCAGTGCGGTCTCTGGGAGGGGGGCCGGACACCTTCTCAGCTTTGATCGCGCCACCCATTCCTATAAAAGAACAAAGGGTCAGGAGACGATCTCTTGAAAGGCATACAAAGCGGGATGTCCGGGCTTTGAGCTATTTACCTGAGTATCCGGACGATCGCGGCTTAGTCCAGCGTCCTCGGCCGAATCCGGACACGCCACTTGCGGTCCGAAGAACAGCTCGTACATCTCCAAGGGTGTCGCACCCATGAAATGCTGGAGGATACGAGGTCCCTCCGGATTGAACTCCCATAAACGGAGAGGACGACGTTTGCAGGGTAGGAGGTGCCTAGTTAGCATGACCTGCATCACCTTGACCAGATCAATCTCCCTCGTTTGGAGGTCCCGAATCCGGCCCTGCAGTGCGGGCACGTCCTTGGACGGCCCCCAGTTGAGCCCTTGGTTGACCCACGACATCAGTTGCTGTGGAGGTCCCGGGCGGAAGGAGGGCGGCGGATTTTGCTTGCTGCCCCTTGGAGCGGTGATGTAGAACCACTCCTGCTGCCACAATCCCTGTTCCTCTTGGAAGGAACCTTCGAGCCACGGGGCATCGACCTTCTTGCTTATGGTCGCCCCGCCACATTCCGCTCGACGCCCCCCGATCATCTTCGGCTCCACCTTGAATGTTTTCAGCCACAGGCCGAAGTGGGGGATGACGCGGAGGAAGGCTTCGCAGACAATAATGAATGCGAAGATATGGAGGATGGACTCCGGTGCCAAGTCGTGGAAGTCCAGCCCGTAGAAGAACAGGAGCCCCCTCACGAAAGGATCCGTCGGGAAGCCTAATCCCCGACGGAGGTGGGATGCGAAAACGACACATTCGCCGGGCTCGGGGGTTGGCACGGCCTGCCCAGGGGAAGGTAACCTGTGCGAGACTTCGTAAGCCAGGTACTTGGCCTCACGCAACTTCAATATGTCCTCCTCCGTGACGGAGGAGGGCACCCACCGGCCCTGGAGGTCGGAGCCGGACATTGCTGTGGATCCGAAGCGCTCGAGTCTGAAGCTCTTGGTGTTGGAACTGGGAGCAGAGGAAAGATTCGATGCGAGGTTAAAAGACAAGGACAGGCCTTGGTCCTCTTATAAAGGGGAAATAATACCAAGGGCCGTCTCCATGACCGTTCGAGATTCCCCTTCGATAGAGGAGGCGTGGCGACGGGAACGGTTGGGTTACCCACGCACGTATTGATGAGGATCCCGGAATAAAAGGGAACACGATCTCTGCTTCGACAGGACGTGCCAAGGAAGCCGCTTCGCTAAACGTGCTGAGGCGGAATAATAAAAACGATTCAAACGAGGGCTTGGCTGCGGTGTGACATCACGCTGGTAATACGTCAGCAGATTGAATTAAGTGTGTATTTTATTCTCTCTACGTTGGAATGTGGAAATTATTTTGCAGAGCCGGACACTATCCTGGTGTTCATTATCTTCTCCGGATTATTCAAGGGGGGAACCCGCCTTGCAATGCCGAACATTATGTACACCGGACTTATCGTCATTGAAGACTGGTTCAGGGGCTACTGAGGGAGTCCTGGACTAGGGGTGTCCGGACAGCCGGACTATCAATATCCGCCGGACTCCCAGACTACGAAGATAGAAGATTGAAGACTCCGGCTCGTGTCCGGAAGGTACTTTACTTGGCGTGGAAGGCAAGCTTGGCAATACGGATATGTAGATCTCCTACCATTGTAACCGACTCTGTGTAACCCTAGCCCCTCCGGTGTCTATATAAACCGGAGGGCTGTTGTCCGTAGGACACAACATTACATCTCAACAATCATACCATAGGCTAGCTTCTAGGGTTTAGCCTCATTGATCTCGTGGTAGATCTACTCTTGTACTACCCATATCATCAATATTAATCAAGCAGGACGTAGGGTATTACCTCCATCGAGAGGGCCTGAACCTGGGTAAAAACATTGTGTCCCTCGTCTCCTGTTACCATCCGCCTAGACGCACAGTTCGGGACCCCCTACCCTAGATCCGCCGGTTTTGACACCGACACTCACCCTCAACCACCTTCAATATCTAGGATAATCACACCCAAAACCTGCCTATGATGAAGCCATTCACTGGCCATCAACGTTAGCTCATTTGTTTCTTTGCGACAATGTCTTCATGGCTCTTTGTCTCTACAAATAGAATGATATGACAATTAATACAAAATCATAAAAATGATACTTGTCGGATCACGTGGCAAGATACAATTAATTAAAACATGTGTTGTTGAAATTTCATGCCCACAACACAACATACATAATAAAGGGCAATCACATTTTCATAACTAAAGGGAAACATTGAATCCAGTCTGGTATATCATCTAAAGAAACATGAGTCATGGGCAGACAAAATGAACATTTAGTCGCATGCCACACAAACTTTTCGACAGGGCATGAGAAGAATAAGTGATAAATATCTTTATTACGTCCTTAGCAAATATATTGTTCTTACACATTGACCACAAAAGATCTTGACTTTCAACATAATTTTGACAAAGCAAAGTCTTTTAAAATGGCAAGGTATTTGTCTAGCATTACTGCAATATACATGGAACGACCATAAATCGTCAAAATTTAGTTAGGGCCCAAACACATTTGTCGCTCTCCTTAGATAGCACTACACCATCTCAAACTATCCTCAAGTTATTTTCATATATCATGTAATTGATTCAATTTTTTTCCCTGAATATGACACAACTCCACCGTTATTGAAAACAATATCAACTCTAATATTTTTTTGCAAAACATATCATCTCTAATATTTTTTGTTAACTAGAATATACAGTCTAGGAAACTATACAGCAAGGCTACAATACCCTAGCCGAGGGTGTGTTTAAGCTACCACGTAACACATTGCCTTGGACTACCTAGTGATGGGAGATGCTCTATGTCGTTGAATAATAAGGGAAAGGATGATAGATTCTTCTAGGTCAAGACTTTGAGGAACATACATACATGTAGGAAAAAAATGCTCCTCCCCCATGTCACACCCCCGCGGGTGACCTGGGAGCACTAACCCATTGTTGGATATATTTCTAACCTTACCCCCTTCCCTCGCCATTGTCGACGAGCATTGCCAGGGCCAGCGAGCATTGCCGGGCATAGCCCGTGCGGCGGCGGTGGGGTCGTTTCCCCCAACAGGCACGGTGTGGAGCGGGGGCTCACCCGTGTGTCTGTAGTGTTGGGAGACGTTCCTTCCCTAGCTCGAGCCTCCTTTCCCTGACGACATGGTGGTCCTGCCGGCACACCCTCACCCCTCAAAGTGCGAGGCTCACCACTATTGGTCTGGGAGCAGGGTAGAGCAGGATGATGACTCATCTGGTGTTCCTTCCCAGATTCGATCGGTGGCAGGTGGGTGACGGTGTGGGGTCGGGTAACGTCCTTGGTGGGAGGCGGTGCTATCGGCTGGAGGGGTTGGATTGTGGTGGCGGCGCTGGTGCTAGTGAAAACCATGCTTCAGTTAGGGGCAGTGCAATGTGGACCCGGTGCGATGGTGCTGCTTGAGATCTCCTGAGCGGCTGTGGGATGGTGCAACTACTGTGGTTCGGCGGCAGTGCAATCCATGTCGTCGGCGTGCGAGCGTGCCCCAGTGTGAGCTGGCTTTGGCGAGCGGAATGGATCTAGTACGTGGGGGTTGAAGTCGTTCGGCGCCACGCAGGTACAGGGGGTGGACTTGTCCATGTTGATGCAAGGCTTTGTGTTGTGCTTTCCTTGCTTGTGGCTCGTTTGTGGTGTCTTTCCGAATCATTCTCCCATGGCGTTGTTGTACCATCAGATGGATCGGTGCCGATGGCCATGAATGTGATGGCGTGCCAACTCTCCTAGGCCAAGATTAGAGGGATAGGGTCCGGTCTTTCTCGATTGCCACCATCAACAACCGCTGGGTTATGCCCTCCCGGTCAATCAGGACTGGCTGGAGACGTAGGTGTAGGCGCCTCCTAGCATGGAGGCGTTGACCCATACTGATGGGGAACGTAGTAATTCAAAAAAATTCCTACGATCACGCAAGATCTATCTAGGAGATGCATAGCAACGAGAGGGAAGAGTGTGTCCACATACCCTCGTAGATCGAAAGCGGAAGCATTTAGTAACGCGGTTGATGTAGTCGAACGTCTTTGCGATCCAACCGATCCAAGTACCGAACGTACGGCACCTCCGTGTTCAGCACACGTTCAGCTTGATGACGTCCCTCGTACTCTTGATATAGTTGAGGACGAGGGTGAGTTACGATAGCACGACGGCATGGTGACGGTGATGATGATGTTATTGGCGCA
>NC_057807.1:533226437-533272124 GCF_018294505.1 Triticum aestivum | reverse complement strand
AGGAGGGATTGGGGGGGGGGCGGCCGGCCCTTTCTAGGCGCGCCGGGAGAGGGGAGTCCTACTAGGACTCCAAGTCCTAGTAGGATTCCGCCTCAAGGAGAAGTGGGAAGGAAGGGAGAAGGGGGGCCGCGCCCCAACCCCTTATCCAATTCGGATTAGGCTTGGGGGGCGCGTGCCACCTCCTAGCCGCTGCCTCTCCTTCCCACTAAGGCCCACTAAGGCCCATCAACTCCCCGGGGAGTTCCGGTAACCTCTCGGTACTCCAGAAAATACCCAAACTTCTCCGGAACCATTCCAATGTCCAAATACAGCCTTCCAAAATATCATTCTTTATGTCTCGACCATTTAGAGACTCCTCATCATGTCCGTGATCTCATCCGGGACTCCGAACAAACTTTGGTCATCAAAACACATAACTCATAGTACAAATCGTCATTGAACGTTAAGCGTGCGGACCCTACGGGTTCGAGAACTATGTAGACATGATCGAGACACATCTACGATCAATAACCAATAGCGGCTAGATGCTCATATTGGCTCCTACATATTCTACGAAGATTTTTATCGGTCAAACCGCATAACAACATACGTTGTTCCCTTTGTCATCTGTATGTTACTTGCCCGAGATTCGATCGTCGGTATCATCATACCTACTTCAATCTCGTTACCGGCAAGCCTCTTTACTCATTTCGTAATGATTCATCCCGCAACTAACTCATTAGTCACATTGCTTGCAAGGCTTATAGTGATGAGCATTACTGAGATGGCCCAGAGATACCTCTCGAAAACACGAAGTGACAAATCCTAATCTTGATCTATACCAACCCAACAAATACCTTTGGAGACACCTGTAGAGTATCTTTATAATCACCCAGTTACATTGTGGCATTTGATAGCACAGAAGGTGTTCCTCCGGTATTCGGGAGTTGCATAATCTCATAGTTTGAGGAACATTTTATAAGTCATGAAGAAAGCAGTAGCAATGAAACTGTAACGATCATAATGCTAAGCAAACGGATGGGTCTTGTCCATCACATCATTCTCCTAATGATGTGATCCCGTTTATCAAATGACAATACATGTCTATGGTTAGGAAACATAACCATCTTTGATTAATGAGCTAGTCAAATAGAGGCATACAAGGGACACTATGTTTTGTCTATCTATTCACACATGTACTAAGTTTCCGGTTAATACAATTCTAGCATGAATAATAAACATTTATCATGATATAAGGAAATAAATAATAACTTTATTATTGCCTCTAGGGCATATTTCCTTCAGTCTCCCACTTGCACTAGAGTCAATAGTCTAGATTACAAAGTAATGATTCTAACACCCATGGAGTCTTGGTGCCGATCATGTTTTGCTCGTGGAAGAGGCTTAGTCAACGGGTCTGCAACATTTAGATCCGTATGTATTTTGCAAATCTCTATGTCTCCCTTCGACACTTGATGACGGATTGAATTGAAGCGCCTCTTGATGTGCTTGGTTCTCTTGTGAAATCTAGATTCCTTTTTCAAGGCAATTGCACCAGTATTGTTGCAAAAGATTTTCATTGGACCCGATGCACTAGGTATGACACCTAGATCGGATATGAACTCCTTCATCCAGACTCCTTTATTTGCTACTTCCGAAGCAGCTATGTACTCCGCTTCACACATAGATCCCGCCACGACGCTCTGTTTGGAACTGCACCAACTGACGGCTCCACCATTCAATAAAAATACGTATCCGGATTGCGACTTAGAGTCATCTGGATCAGTGTCAAAGCTTGCGTCGACGTAACCATTTACAACGAGCTCTTTGTCACCCCCATAAACGAGAAACATATCCTTAGTCCTTTTTCAGGTATTTCAGGATGTTCTTGACCGTTGTCCAATGCTCCACTCCGGGATTACTTTGGTACCTCCCTGCTATACTTATATCAAGGCACACATTAGGTCTGGTACACAACATTGCATACATGATAGAACCTATGGCTGAAGCATAGGGAATGACTTTCATTTTCTCTCTATCTTCTGCAGTGGTTGGGCATTGAGTCTGACTCAACTGCACACCTTGTAACACAGGCAAGAACCCTTTCTTTGACTGATCCATTTTGAACTTCTTCAAAACTTTATCAAGGTATGCGCTTTTGTGAAAGTCCAATTAAGCGTCTTGATCTATCTCTATAGATCTTGATGCCCAATATGTAAGCTGCTTCACCGAGGTCTTTCATTGAAAAACTCTTATTCAAGTATCCATTTATGCTATCCAGAAATTCTATATCATTTCCAATCAACAATATGTCATCGACATATAATATTAGAAATGCTACAGAGATCCATTTATTTTCTATGGCTTGCCGATCATCGGGAAAATCCACCAAAGTCCACACTTTGTTCTCATACATGGACCCCATCTCAGATTTCATGGCCTCAAGACATTTCACGGAATCTGGGCTCATCATCGCTTCCTTATAGTTCGTAGGTTCATCATGGTCTAGTAACATGACTTACAGAACATGATTACTATACCACTCTGGTGCGGACCGCACTCTAGAAGACCTACGAGGTTCGGTAGTAACTTCATCTAAAGTTTCATGATCATCATCAGTAGCTTCCTCACTAATTGGTGTAGGAATCAATGGAACTGATTTCTATGATGAACTACTTTCCAATTTGGGAGAAGGTACAATTACCTCATCAAGTTCTACTTTCCTCCCACTCACTTCTTTCAAGAGAAACTCCTTCTCTAGAAAGGATCCATTCTTAGCAACGAATATCTTACCTTCGGATCTATGATAGAAGGTGTACCCAACAGTTTCCTTTGGGTATCCTATGAAGACACACTTTTCGGATTTGGGTTCCAGCTTATCAGGTTGGAGCCTTTTCACATAAGCATTGCAACTCCAAACTTTGAGAAATGTCAACTTTGGTTTCTTGCCAAACCACAGTTCGTAAGGCGTTGTCTCAACGGATTTTGATGGTGCCCTATTTAACGTGAATGCAGTCGTCTCTAAAGCATAACCCCAAAATGATAGCGGTAAATCGGTAAGAGACATCATAGATCGTACCATATCCAATAAAGCATGGTTACGACGTTCGGACACACCATTTCGTTGTGGTGTTCCAGGTGGCGTTAGTTGTGAAACTATTCCACATTGTTTCAAGTGAAGACCAAACTCGTAACTCAAATATTCTCCTCCACGATCATATCGCAAAAACTTTATTTTCTTGTTACGATGATTTTCCACTTCACTCTAAAATTCTTTGAACTTTTCAAACGTTTCAGATTTATGCTTCATTAAGTAGATATACTCATATCTGCTCAAATCATCTGTCAAGGTAATAAAATAACGATACCCGCCACGAGCCTCAACACTCATTGGACCGCATACATCAGTATGTATTATTTCCAATAAGTCAGTTGCTCGTTCCATTGTTCCGGAGAACGGAGTTTTAGTCATCTTGCTCATGAGGCATGGTTCGCACGCACCAAGTGATTCATAATCAAGTGATTCCAAAAGCCCATTAGTATGGAGTTTCTTCATGCACTTTACACCAATATGACCCAAACGGCAGTGCCACAAATAAGTTGCACTATCATTATCAACTTTGCATATTTTGGCTTCAATATTATGAACATGTGTATCTCCACGATCGAGATTCGACAAAAATAGACCACTCAGCAAGGGTGCATGACCATAAAAGATATTACTCATATAAATAGGACAACCATTATTCTCTGATTTAAAGAATAATTGTCTCGCATCAAACAAGATCCAGATATAATGTTCAGGCTCAATGATGGCACCAAATAACAATTATTCAGGTCTAAAACTAATCCCGAAGGTAGATGTAGAGGCAGCGTGCCGACGGTGACCACATCGACCTTGGAACCATTTCCCACGTGCATCATCACCTCGTCCTTAGCCAATCTTTGTTTAATCCATAGCCCCTGCTTCGAGTTGCAAATATGAGCAACAGAACTAGTATCAAATACCCGGCACTACTACGAGCATTAGTAAGGTACACATCAATAACATGTATATCAAATATACCTTCCACTTTGCCATACTTCTTATCCGCCAAATACTTGGGGCAGTTTCGCTTCCAGTGACCCGTCCCTTTGCAGTAGAAGCACTCAGTTTCAGGCTTAGGTCCAGACTTGGGTTTGTTCTCCTGAGCAGCAACTTTCTTGCCGTTCTTCTTGAAGTTCCCCTGCTTTCCTTTGCCCTTTTTTCTTGAAACTAGTGGTCTTGTTGACCATAAACACTTGATGCTCCTTTTTGATTTCTACCTCCGCGGCCTTTAGCATGACGAAGAGCTGAGAATTGTCTTGTTCATCCTTTGCATATTATAGTTCATCACAAAGCCTTTATAGCTTGGTGGCAGTGATTGAATAACTTTGTCAATGACACTATCATCAGGAAGATTAACTCCCAGCTGAGTCAAGTGGTTATGGTACCCAGACATTCTGAGTATGTGTTCACTAACAGAACTACTCTCCTCCATTTTGCAGCTATAGAACTTGTTGGAGACTTCATATCTCTCAACTCGGGCATTTGCTTGAAATATTAACTTCAACTCTTGGAACATCTCATATGCTCCATGACATTCAAAACGTCTTTGAAGTCCCAATTCAAAGCCGTAAAGCATGGCACACTGAACTATCGAGTAGTCATCAGCTTTGCTCTGCCACACGTTCCTAACGTCCGCAGTTGCGTCTGCAGCAGGCCTTGCACCTTGCGGTGCTTCCAGGACGTAATTCTTCTGTGCAGAAATGAGGATAATCCTCAAGTTATGGATCTAGTCCATGTAATTGCTAACATCATCTTTCAACTTAGCTTTCTCTAGGAACGCATTAAAATTCAAAGGAACGGTAGCACGGGCCATCGATCTACAACAACATAGACATGCAAAATAACTATCATGACTAAGTTGATGATAAATTAAATTTCAGTTAATCATATTACTTAAGAACTCCCACTTAGATAGACATCCCTCTAGTCATCTAAATGTTCACGTGATCCAAATCAACTCAACCATGTCCGATCATCATGTGAGATGGAGTAGTTTTCAATGGTGAACATCACAATGTTGATCATATCTACTATATGATTCATGTCCGACCTTTCGGTCTCAGTGTTCCGAGGCCATATCTACATATGCTAGGCTCGTCAAGTTTAACCCGAGTATTCTGCATGTGCAAAACTGGCTTGCACCCGTTGTATGCAAACGTAGAGCTTATGACACCCGATCATCACGTGGTGTCTCGGCACGAGGAACTGTAGCAACAGTGCATACTCAGGGAGAACACTTATACTTTGAAATTTAGTAAGGGATCATCTTATAATGCTACCGCCGTACTAAGAAAAATAAGATGCATAAAAGATAAACATCACATGCAATGAAAATATGTGACATGATATGGCCATCATCATCTTGTGCTTATGATCTCCATCACCGAAGCATCGTGATGATCTCCATCGTCACCGGCGCGACACCTTGATCTCCATCGTAGCATCGTTGTCATCTTGCCAACTATTGCTTCTACGACTATCGCTACCGCTTAGTGATAAAGTAAAGCAATTACATGGCGATTGCATTGCATACAATAAAGCGACAACCATATGGCTCCTGCCAGTTGTTGATACCTCTGTTACAAAACATGATCATCTCATACAACAATTTATATCACTTCATGTCTTGACCATATCACATGACAGCAAGCCCTGCAAAAACAAGTTAGACGTCCTCTACTTTGTTGTTGCAAATTTTACGTGGCTGCTACGGGCTTCTAGCAAGAACCGTTCTTACCTATGCATCAAAACCACAACGATTTTTCATCAAGTGTGTTGTTTTAACCTTCAACAAGGACCGGCTGTAGTCAAACTTGATTCAACTAAAGTTGGAGAAACAGACACCCGCCAGCCACCTATGTGCAAAAGCACGTCGGTAGAACCCGTCCCATGAACGAGGTCATGTAATGTCGGTTTGGGCCGCTTCATCCAACAATACCGTTGAATTAAAGTAAGACGTTGGTGGTAAGCAGTATGACTATTATCACCCACAACTCTTTGTGTTCTACTCGTGCATAAAACATCTACGCATAGACCTGGCTCGGATGCCACTGATGGGGAAAGTAGTATTTCAAAAAAAATCCTATGATCATGCAAGATCTATCTAGGAGATGCATAGCAATGAGAGAGGAGAGTGTGTCCACATACCATTGTAGACCAAAAGTGGAAGAGTTAAGTAACACGGTTGATGTAGTCGAACATCTTCGCGATCCAACCGATCCAAGTACCGAACGTACAACACCTCCGTGTTCAGCACATGTTCAACCCGATGACGTCCCTCGTACTCTTGATCTAGTTGAGGACGAGGGTGAGTTCCGACAGCACGACGGCGTGGTGACGGTGATGATGATGTTACCGGCGCAGGGCTTCGCCTAAGCACAACGGTGATATGATCGAGGTGTGTAACTATGGAGGTGGGGCATCGCACACGGCTAAGGCAAAATTTGGTGTGTTCTAGGGTGCCCCCTTGCCCCCGTATATAAAGGAGGAAGGGGGAGGCCGGCTGGCCCTTGCTAGGCGCGCCGGGAGAGGGGAGTCCTACTAGGATTCCAAGTCCTAGTAGGATTCCACCTTAAGGAGAATGGGGAAGGAAGGGAGAAGGGGGGCCGCGCCCCCAACCCCTTGTCCAATTCGGACTAGGCTTGGGGGGGGGGGAGTGGGCGCCACCTCCTGGCCGTTGCCTCTCCTTCCCACTCAGGGAGTCCTGGATTAGGGGGTCCTCGGACAGACGAACTATATACTTTGGCCAGACTGTTGGACTATGAAAATACAAGATTGAAGACTTCGTCCCATGTCTGGGTGGGACTCTCCTTTGCGTGGAAGGCAAGCTTGGCAATTCAGATATGTAGATCTCCTTCTTTGTAAGTGACTCTGTGTAACCCTAGCCCCCTCCGGTGTCTATATAAACCGGAGGGTTTAGTCCATAGGACAACAACAATCATAATCATAGGCTAGCTTCTAGGGTTTAGCCTCTATGATCTCGTGGTAGATCAACTCTTGTAATACTCATATCATCAAGTTCAATCAAGCAGGAAGTAGGGTATTACCTCCATCGAGAGGGCCTGAACCTGGGTAAACATTGTGTCCCCCGCCTCCTGTTACAATTAGCCTTAGACGCACAGTTCGGGACCCCCTACCCGTCCGCCGGGTTTGACACCGACATTGGTGCTTTCATTGAGAGTTCCACTGTGTCATCATGATAAGGCTTGATGGCTCCTTCAATCATCTGCAATGATGCGATCCAGGGTGAGGTTTTCCTCCCCGGACATATCTTCGTATTCAGCGGCTTCGTATTGCGGGCCAACTCGCTTGGCCATCAGGAGCAGATCGATAGCTACGCCCCTGGCCATCAGGTCAGGTTTGGAAGCTTGAACTACACTTCCGACATCCGCGGAGACTTGATCTTCAACGGATTTGAGCCCATGACAGGTGCGCCGCACAGTCGCGATAAGCATGACTTAGATCCGCCATCAGACGGTGTTCAGGAGAATGCACCTACAGCTGCCCCGGCCTTAGACCCGGAGCAGATCATGCCATCCGAGGACGGGTGGATGGACACCGCCACGGAGGCCGCACACCCATCGGCGATTGAGCCGAACACAGACCTCGCCTTCGATGAGGCCTGTGTCATCGGACCCTCGGACTCGTCTCCGGCCATAGGCTCCGAATCACCTGCATCCGTGCCTATCGAATCTGATTGGGCACCGATCATCGAGTTTATCTCCACTAATATCTTTCAGCACTCACCCTTAGGCGACGTGCTAAATTCACTAAAATCACTCTCCCTGTCAGGGGACTCTTGGCCGAAATATGTTCGGCTAGAGTGGGAAGCGGTCGATGAAGAAATTCGTTCCCCACCCACCACCCACTTAATAGCCACTGTCGATGACTTAACCGACATACTTGACTTCGACTCCAAAGACATCGACGGAATGGACGACGATGCAGGAGAAGAACAGGAACCACCGCCCACAGGGTGCTGGACAGCCACCTCATCATATGATATATATATATGGTGGACATGCCCAAAGAAGGTGATGGTGATGAGGCAACGGAGGATAATCCCCTTGAGAAGCAATCTAAGCACCGGCATCATAGGCGCCGCTCTAAGCCCCGCCATAGCAAAAATAGCGATACTGGCACAAGAGATAATAGGAATCCAGATGGTGCTGAAGACAAAAACAATCCCGCCCAGCCATGCTTCGAGCAGGCCGAGCGGGAGGATGGGCAAGCTAGCCCTAAGGAATAGGCAACATATGGAGAATCAGAGGATGGCAATTACATGCCCCTCTCCGAAGACGAAGTGAGCCGTGGTGACGAAGAATTCATCGTGCCTGAGGATCCCGTCGAGCAGGAGTGCTTCAAGCGCCGGCTTATAGCCACTACAAAAAGCCTGAAGAAAAAGCAGCAGCAGCTTCAAATGGATCAAGATGTGCTAATTGGTAGATGGACGGAGGTCCTGGCAGCCGAGGAATACAAACTCGAGCGCCCAACCAAAACTTACCCAAAGCGCAGGTAGCTACCTCAAATCGAGGAGGAGGCATTAAAGCCCACACTACCAGTGCATGATGCGGCTGACTGGCCACTTCGTGGCCGAGACAAAGCGGCGCATCAGCCCGAAGTCCAGCCTGCACCCCGCTGCCAAACAAGCAAAAAAGATGAAGGCCTGGGTCTCCATGCATGACCTGCGAGACGTATTGGAAAACAAAGCAGGACAGTCAAGATTGATCTACGGATCACGGGGGCGCGCCCCAACACGCGACGATGACTGAGGGAGTCCTGGACTAGGGGGTGTCCGGATAGCCGAACTATCATCATTGGCTGGACTCCAATACTATGAAGATACAAGATTGAAGACTTCGTCCCATGTCCGGATGGGACTTTCCTTGGCGTGGAAGGCAAGCTTGGTAATACGGGTATGTAGATCTCCTACCATTGCAACTGACTCTGTGTAACCCTAGCCCTCTCTGGTGTCTATATAAACCGGAGGGTTTTAGTCCATAGGACGAACAACAATCATACCATAGGCTAGCTTCTAGGGTTTAGCCTCCTTGATCTCGTGGTAGATCTACTCTTGTACTACCCATATCATCAATATCAATCAAGCAGGAGTAGGGTTTTACCTCCACCGAGAGGGCCCGAACCTGGGTAAAAACATCATGTCCCTTGTCTCCTGTTACCATCCGCCTAGACGCACAGTTCGGGACCCCCTACTCGAGATCTGCCGGTTTTGACACCGACATTAGTGCTTTCATTGAGAGTTCCTCTATGTCGTCGCTCATAGGCCCGATGGCTCCTTCGATCATCAACAACAATGCGGTTCAGGGTGAGACTTTTCTCCCCGGAAAGATCTTCGTATTCGGTGGCTCTGCACTGCGGGCCAATTCGCTTGGCCATCTGGAGCAGATCGAAAGCTACGCCCCTGGCCATCAGGTCAGATTTGGAAGTTTGAACTATACGGCCGACATCCGCAGAGACTTGATCTTCGACGGATTCGAGCCACAGCCGAGCGCGCCGCACTGTCACGATGGGCATGATTTAGCTCTACTGCCGGACAGTGCCCTGGAGGCCGCACAAGAGTCCGCTCCGACCCTTAACTCGGAGCCGACTGCGCCGATCGAGGATGGGTGGCTAGACACCGCCTCGGGGGCTGCTACCTCTACGGCGATGGAGCCGAATACCGACCCTGTCCCTTGTGAAGCTCGTGACTCCGAGGTGCCGGACTCCTCGCCGGACTCCGAACCTTCCGCGCCCCTTGAGGGAGTCCTGGACTAGGGGGTGTCCGGACAGCCGGATTATCATCGTCCGCCGGACTCCAAGACTATGAAGATACAAGATTGAAGACTCCGTCCCGTGTCCGGATGGGACTTTCCTTGGCGTGGAAGGCAAGCTTGGCAATGCGGATATGTAGATCTCCTACCATTGTAACCGACTCTGTGTAACCCTAGCATCCTCCGGTGTCTATATAAACCGGAGGGCTTTAGTCTGTAGGACAACATACATTACAACAATCATACCATAGGCTAGCTTTAGGGTTTAGCCTCCTTGATCTCGTGGTAGATCCACTCTTGTACTACCCATATCATCAATATTAATCAAGTAGGACGTAGGGTTTTACCTCCATCGAGAGGGCCCGAACCTGGGTAAAACATCGTGTCCCTCGTCTCCTGTTACCATCCGCCTAGACGCACAGTTCGGGACCCCCTACCCGAGATCCGCTGGTTTTGACACCGACATTGGTGCTTTCATTGAGAGTTCCTCTGTGTCGTCACCAATAGGAAGGATGCCTCCGCCCATCTTCAAAGACGGTATTTTCGCCGAAGGGGCCTTGGCCGCCGGCCAAACTATCCGGCTAGGTGGTTTTCTTATGACCGCCTATTCGGCCGCCGCTTCGACAAAGACTTCTCAAGTCGTCAGAAGCAATCTTCGCGTCAGCTCGAAAGCTGCCGAACAGTTAGATCCAATAGAGCTCTCGTCTGTTAACGAGCTCTTGGATCGCATCGCCACCCTGGGAGTCACTACAGACCGATCTGAGAGAGATTAACTCTCCCCAGGCCACCCACCACGTTGCAGTGGTAGAGGAGCAATACGACAACTCTTCGCTTGTATTGAAAACTATTCACGTCCGGATTCCCGAACCCTCCATGCCGGATTTCCGCGGAGGGACGGACTTCGATCGAGCATTGAACTTAAAATCATGCATCACTCCGGACTCGCTGGATCGTGTCCAGCAACCCAAGCTTCCAAATTCGGAAACTCCTCGGCCTTTAAGCCCCAAGATGGGCAGGGATCCGGACTTTAGTCTTCCCACCCGCCCAGACATATGTGATCTATCTCTAATACGGCAAGAGCCCGCTGAAACAGTACATCACTACTGGGCCAGATTCCTCCTGGTTATGGACAGGATAAAGGACTGCCCAGAGGAAAACGCAATCTCAATCTTCTGCAATAATTGCACGGACAAGGGAATATTGAACGCCATCGATCGTCGCAAAATTACACGTTTCGCCGACCTGGCGTCCATATTACGAAAGTACTATGCGATGGAAAGTTTCCGGAAAACCGAAAACCAATTTTGGGATAATCCGGCCCCAACCCCAGTCCGCAACAAAAGGGCGCCTCACACTCAGGCCCCAGATGCAAAAAAGAAAAAGCAAAAACCCAATAAGGGGCACGGAACCGTACTGGAGGGATGGCTCAATGGACCCTGTATGCTTCATAGTACAGAGGGAGCCGTCCCAACACATTGCCTTCGAGCATGTTGGATATTATGGCAGGTGGCCAAAAGTGGTGAGGAGCTTCTAGCCCCAGCAAAACCACTCCAACAATACCGGTACGGTATCAACAGTCTTCGAGACCTTCGCATCAAACAATATGTGAAAACGTACAATCCGCGGACTCGCCGAAGTCTACCAAGTAGCAACAGCAAATCCATGGAGTGACACAGCTATTACCTTCAATGCCAGCGATGAGCCTAAGTTCCGAACAGCCAGAGTACCAGCTGCACTGGTGCTTAGTCCCATAGTGGATGACTTTCGACTGACAAAAGTCCTCATGGATGGCGGCAGCGGATTAAACCTCATTTACGAGGAAACTCTGCGAAAAATGGTAATCGATTGGAGCCGTAATGAGCGAAGCAGCACAACCTTCAGAGGAATAATCCCTAGCCGGGAAGCGCGCTACACCGGAAAAATCACACTCGATGTGGTGTTCGGCTCGCCGAACAATTACAGATCCGAAGAAGTCACGTTCCAAGTGGCCCCGTTCAGCAGCGGATATCACGCTATATTAGGACGAGAGGCATTCACAATTTTCAAGCAGTACCTCATTACGGGTACATGAAACTAAAAATGCCTGGGCCCGGCGGAATAATCACTCTCGCTAGTGATCCGGACATAGCACTCCGCGCCGAAAACAAGACAGCCGCACTAGCCCTCGAGGCACTATCCGAAGCCTTAGCAGCAGAAGAACTCACCGCGCTGCGCTCTACGGTGAACTGGGACGATTTGATACTCGATAAAAGATCCAAGTCCACCTCCTTCAAACCAGCAGATGAAATAACAAAATTCCAGGTCCATCCAACGGACTGAACAAAGTCGGCCTCCATTGGGGCACAATTGAACCCCGAAGTAGACGCCGCACTACGCGAATTCCTTCGGGAAAATTGGGACATTTTCGCCTGGCATCCTTCGGATATGCCCGGAATCCCACGCAGATTGGCAGAACACAGCCTAAACATCCAAAAAGGATTTAAGCCAGTCAAACAGGCTCTTCGATGATTTTCCGAACCCAAAAGACAGGCAATGGGAGAAGAGCTAGCCAAACTATTGGAAGCCGGATTCATTAGAGATATCAAACATCCGGACTGGCTAGCAAATCTGGTAATGGTACCAAAGAAGGACAAATCCTGGCGCCTCTGTGTCGATTTTAAAGACCTCAATAAGGCTTGCCCTAAAGATCCCTTCCCTCTCCCCCGCATCGATCAAATTATCGATGCTACCGCAGGGCACGATTCACTGTGCTTCCTCGACGCATACTCTGGATACCATCAAATCAAGATGGCGGAAGCAGACCAAGCCGCCACGGCATTCATCACTCCTTATGGACCATTCTGCTTCAACATGATGCCCTTCGGACTTAAAAACGCCGGCGCAACATATCAGCGCATGATTCAAACATGTCTGGCTACCCAGATCGGCAAAACAGTCGAGGCATACGTAGACGACGTAGTCGTCAAAACAAAACACGTCGAAGCTCTAGTAGACGATTTGAGGCTCACGTTCGACAACCTCAGAGCATATGACATCAAGCTGAATCCGGAAAAATGTGTTTTCGGCGTACCAGCCGAAAAGCTGCTAGGCTTCATCGTGTCCGGTAGAGGAATCGAAGCAAACCCGGCTAAAATCGGAGCTCTGTCACAGTTGGACATTCCAAAAGACCTCAAACAAATACAAAAATTAACAGGATGCGTGGCAGCTCTAAGCCGCTTTATCTCCCGTTTAGGAGAAAAGGCGTTGCCCCTCTATCGCCTCCTCAGGCGCACCGAACACTTCGAGTGGACGGATGCGGCCACTGCCGGACTCGAAGAAATAAAGGCCATATTGGCAACAAATCCGGTCCTGGCTGCGCCCATTCTGGGCGAACCAATGTTGTTATACATCGCAGCTACGCATCAAGTTGTAAGCGCGGTACTCGTCGTCGAACGAGAAACAGAAGGGCACAAATTCCCCCTTCAAAAACCAGTGTTTTATGTATCCACTGTGTTAACACCCTGCAAGTCCCGTTACCCACACTATCAGAAGATAGCATACACGGTGTTCATGGCATCCCAGAAGCTCCGACACTACTTTCAAGAGTGTTCGATAACAGTGGCCTCTGAAGTACCACTCAATGACATTATAAATAACCGTGATGCAACAGGCAGGATTGCAAAATGGGCCATTGAGCTCTTACCATTCGATATAACTTACAAACCTCGGCGTGCTATAAAGTCACAAGTTCTGGCTGACTTTGTCGCCGAGTGGACAGAGGCCGAACTCCCTAAAGAGTACGACGCATACTCCAATTGGACTATGCATTTCGACGGCTCTAAAATGTTGGCCGGACTGGGGGCTAGCGTCGTATTGACGTCCCCAACCGGGGACACAGTCCAGTATGTACTTCAAATAATGTACACGGACTCCAACAACGCAGCCGAATACGAGGCCCTGTTACATGGTCTCCGGATGGCAGTCTCCATGGGCATTCAACGCCTAGAGGTGCGTGGGGATTCAAACCTTGCAATATCCCAAATAAACGGAGACTTTGACGCCAAGGATCCAAAAATGGCAGCATATCGCAACGCTGTCCTAAAAATGTCAGCTCGGTTTGAAGGACTCGAATTCCATCACATAGCCCGAGATAATAACCAAGCGGCCGATGTACTGGCACGCATCGGTGCGAAACGTGATGCTATCCCTCCAAATATCTTCCTGGAACGGCTCTTCAAGCCATCCGTACTATGGGAAGAGGAGCCCGGAAGTGATAAACCGGAAAAAACCGCGCCAATCGGTGATTCAGCCGATGACATAACACCTTCAGCCCACATCATAATGGCAGTAATCGCCCCGTGACAGAACCATTCCTAGCCTACTTGCTTAGGCAGGAACTTCCCGAAGACCAAAATGAGGCCCGCTGCATAATCCGGCGATTGAAAGCCTACAAGGTCCATGAGGGAGAACTTTATAAGAAAAGTACAACCGGAGTCCTTCAAAGGTGTATCTCCGA
This sequence comes from Triticum aestivum, assembly GCF_018294505.1. Classification (NCBI taxonomy): domain Eukaryota; kingdom Viridiplantae; phylum Streptophyta; class Magnoliopsida; order Poales; family Poaceae; genus Triticum; species Triticum aestivum. The sequence continues at coordinate 533,257,792 of NC_057807.1, read as the reverse complement.
AGATGAAGGGCGAAACCTCCTGGCTGAAATTCATGCCAGACTTGGCGGACACCACGCAGCAGCCCGGGCCCTTGTAGGAAAGTCATTCCGTACAGGATTTTATTGGCCGACGGCCCGGGCAGATGCCCAGGACTTAGTCCAAAGATGCGTTGGTTGTCAGCTCTTTGCTAATCAGAGCCACATGCCGCCCACCGCCCTGAAAACTATACCCATTACCTGGCCGTTCGCGGTCTGGGGGCTTGATATGGTCGGACCCCTTAAAGGGGGAACCCACAAGCAAAGGTACCTATTGGTCATGGTGGATAAATTCACCAAATGGATAGAGGCCAAACCGGTCAAAATGGCAGAGTCCGGACCAGTGATAGACTTTATATCCGGGGTAGTACACCGCTACGGAGTCCCCCACAGCATCATCACCGACAACGGCACGAACTTCACAGCCGACGAGGTTAAGTCATGGTGCAAAAATATGGGCATCAAGCTCGACTACGCTTCAGTCTATCACCCTCAAACCAACAGTCAAGTGGAACGAGCAAATGGTCTAATAATGAGCGGCATTAAACCCACACTAGTGCGGCCACTTACTAAATCTGACACACACTGGGTCGAGGAGCTCGACTCCGTGCTCTGGGGGCTGCGGACAACGCCTAACCGTACTACCGGATTCACACCATTTTTTATGGTCTATGGCACAGAGGCAGTCTTGCCCTGCGACATTATTCATGACTCACCTCGAGTGCGCATGTACGAAGAAAGAGAGGCCGAGCTGGATCGGCAGGACAGCTTGGACACATTGGAGGAAGAACGCGACGTCGCCAAGGCTCGTTCCGCATTCTATCAGCAGCAGGCCCGAATATACCAAAGCAGAGAAGTACGGGCCAAGACTTACAACGTTGGTGAACTAGCTCTACGACTGCCGGACAAGAAAAAGGACAAGCTCAAGCCCAAATGGGAGGGCCCTTTCATTATCGATCAAGTCCTGACCGGCGGAGCGTACCGTCTATGAAATGCGTCGGATAACCGACTCGAGCCGAACCCATGGAACGCAGCCCGCCTCCGAAGATTCTATGCCTAGCGCCGGACTAAGAGTTCGTCCCCTTCCTCCGTCCAAATTTTTACAATTCGGCTGTCTTTTGTTTCTCTCTTCATAACTTTTTTCACTAAAAAGCCCCTAGGGGCCTACTTTCGCATTTTTCGCATACACGTGATGTGCCATCCGCACTCATTATTCCTAGGGGCTTCTTTTACAGAAGCTCAATTATAAGGGTTTCATACCCAGCACATGTGTCAAGCTTCCACATGTACCTTTTACTCACCATTATATGCATCGATATGACTTAAGTTTTGGCCAAGCTGGGTTGCCTGGCTCCTGTGCTTACCCCTACGTTCCCGATTGTTCGGCTAGGAGGTAAAGGGAGCACCTCTGCGATTGTTACTGCCGGGTCAGCCGGATGTGTACCTCAGACTGGGTGAAGCCGAAAGCTAGCGTTCTTAAGGGAATATTCGGTCGGTGACTTAAAAGATGACTTTTTACCTATTTATTTATCTGCCCCCAGATGTTTTTCTGCTTTCTTTGCAGTCCGGACATGCACTTTAGGGCATGCCTCCCAGGGAAAGGAACCCTTAACGGAACTATTCTCCCTGGAAGATGTTTGTTACTAACCATGTAATATAACATAACTAGTTGGGCACTTGTTTGATAAAGCACTAATGACCCCTACACCTGGTCTCCATGCATACCAAGGTTGTTTCTTAACCAAAAAGTTATTCGGACACACTCCGGACTCTAGGGTCCCGAGGTTGAAGCGAAAAGGTCGGCAAAGACAAACGATCTACAATCCAGCAGGAAGGCATTTCACATGTCACTTTAAAGGAAAACATACATTGTTAAATTTACTGATTGTATTCCTCCTCAATCCCGTCAAACAGGCTGTCTAACTTACAGTCCCATTGGGAAAATTTAGCAGCCAACTCTACCTGGCTGTATACTAAACTCACAGGGATCTCCTTCCCATCGGGCCCCTCCGGTCCAACTTCGGCCATGTGGTTGGGATCCGCCTTCTTGTAACGCGTCTTCACCATGGCCCATGCCTCCCTGGCACCTTGACGGCAAGACGAAATCTTCCACAAACGGAAGCGCTGCCGCACTCCCTGAAGCTTCTCCACAAGCTCCCCAAGGCCCTCGGGTAGGGAGAGGGTAGGCCATAAAACCTGGATGACGCCGCCCATTGCCTGCCGAACTCGTTCGAGGAGTCGCAACAGCTCGGGAAGTTGATCACCCATTGATATGGGCATCTCCTCCGCAGGGCGACCTGTGAGTATACCTACAAGACATACTATGTCAATTCACTTCCTCGCCGAACTCTTCTTTTCAAAAGAGTCCGCTCAAGCACTTACTATAAATGCCGCGATGAAGCCGCTGATTCTCCTTAACGGAGCTGGACAGCCCGGCTTGAGCGCCTTTCAGCTCTTCTCCGAGCTTGGCGTTGGCATCTTGGAGCTGGTTCCTTCCTTGCTGCACCCTATTCAGCACTCTCTCGCCGGCCTTTAGCTGGCGCAGCAATTCCTGCCTGTCCGGATCTTGTCCGGCGGCACCTGCAGTGTCACTATTAGACTTGCGCGCATGCCGCACAACGCTTATATTTATCAATAAAAATGTGTTACCAGGAGGGGTCTCTGCGTCTCCTCCTGCGGTAGCAAGTGCGGCCTCAAGTTGGGCCTTGCATTCTTGCAGCTCCTGAGACAGCTGGGCATTCTTCTCGGTAAGAGCCTACATTTCAAATGATCCTTAAATCAGTTAACATAACTACTTTAAGTCTCGGGGGCTACTGGTATATATAACCATTAAAATTCCCTTACCCGTATGTCTTTCACATACTGCTCCGTGGCTCTGGTAAAACCATCTTGAGCGGCACGGAGGTGCGCGTCCCCTGCGTTAAAGGCGTCCAATGCCTCAGGGGAGAAGCACGCTTCACGAAACACTGTCCGGCGGCGCCTATGGTTCATGGCGCTCTCCACCTCAGATTTGGTGGCGGACAGTTTGTCGGTGTCCTCCGTTGGAGAAGGATCCGACCCGCGTCTTGCGCTTGCCTCCCCCTCCAGGCCGGGCGCTAGAGCCTGGCCGATGCAGGATGGATCGGCAACTTCCGCGCCCGCAGTCCGGCGAGCGCTTTTTCTCCTGTAAAGATCATGAGCACTCAGACACTTCCTAGGAACGTTGCTCTGAAAATTCAAATACGAATTATACCTTTGCGGCGACGTTTCAGTCCGTACCGCGCTCCTTTTCCACCTACTGGTCCGGACTGACCTTTGTTGGTCAGCCACCGCGGGATCGGCTTCCCGCCGTGAAGGCGCTTCCTGTAAAATACCGCCGTTCGCGAAGGTCAGAAATGGGCAAGGAAGAGATAATGGTGTCCTGACCTCGGTCACAGTCACCTGGGAAGCCGGATACAGTCCGGGGTAGTCCGCCGTAATGGCAACCAAAGCATTATCCATGCTGAGCTGGTGAAATACCTCGTCAATCAGCTCCACCTTGATGTCCGGATCCTCTTCGGAGGCCGGATCCAGGGATCTTTCTGGATCCTCGGGTTGCGGAGCGGGACTTACCATGTCCTCCACAGTCCGGCGTAGATCCTGCGCCGAAGACATAATGTAAGAAGCTTAACCTTCGAAAGCATGGGTTGAGCCCTTAAAGGTGTTCGCTTACCCATCCTCTAGGGTTGTTCATGGAAAACCCATTCAAAGGGTTCGTTCAAAGGAAGTCCTCATTTTCCCCCTTGTACAGGCTGGACAGGATCTCCACCAGATCCTCGGTCGAATCCTGCCCTTTGCGGCCATGACGGGTGGCATCGTCCTCCCCGTTGAAATCCCACATGGGGTGGCCTCTGTATTGCAATGGCTGTACCCCCCGCATGATGCATGTCGCCATGACTCCAATCATGGTCAACCCGAAATGGGCCAGTAATCTTATTCGGCCCATCAAGTAATGGACGCTCTTGTCTTCCTCCAATCGGGGGCTCCGTGGGCGCCAGCTGAGGCATTTCTTCAGAGGAGCAGCACTAAACTCCGGGAGGCCAATCCGGACTGGGTCCGACAGCGGAGCGTCTCCTATGTAAAACCACTTGGAAGGCCAGTCTTCGGACGCCTTCTTGGGAGTACCGGATGGGTATCCGGTCCCGGCGATGCGCCATATTTCGGCGCCGCCCACTTGATATATGGACCCCTCGTAAGAACGGGGTACGAGGTAGAACAACCTCTTCCACAATGCAAAATGGGGCTTAATGCCCAGGAATAACTCGCAAAGAGCTACGTATCCCGCGATATGCAGGACAGAGGCGGGTGTGAGGTGGTGGAGCTGGAGTCCGTAGAACTCCAGGAGCCCGCGGAGGAACGGATGTATTGGGAATCTGAGTCCCCTTATCAGATAAGAGACGAAGCATACTCGCTCCCCCTTATTGGGGCTTGGGGTAGCCTCCGCTTGCCTCCCACCTTGATAAGTAACCAGCCCGGCTCGAACCGGGACCATGAAGGCCGGAGGGAGATATCCCCCCGCTTGGAGCTTCACTAGCTCGTTGTGCAGAACAGAGCACCTCCTCCAATCCCCTGGCGGTGGGCTGGGAGCATGAGAAGAGGAGCCGCGTCGACGGTCCATGATGGAATGGATTTTTAGGTCAAAGGCGCTCCGATGAAGTATTTGCGGGAGGAAGATGGTGTGGTTTGGATCTGGATTTTTGCCTCTTTTATAGGCGGACAACTCGCACGACTAGGGGGTGAAACGTAAAAGACACCCTACCTTTTTGCATTCGTGCGATGCGTGGAAAAATGCTATTATTGGACATGGAAGCCGAGGAACATAGTATTTATGATGAAGCCGGACACTGTTCGACAGGTACATGGAACTTGAAGGGAGAACCTGCCTTGCAACGCCGAAGACTATATACGCACTGGACTTATCGTCATTGAAGCCTGGTTCGGGGGCTACTGAGGGAGTCCTGGACTAGGGGGTGTCCGGACAGCCGGACTATCATCATCCGCTGGACTCCAAGACTACGAAGATACAAGATTGAAGACTCCGTCCCGTGTCCGGATGGGACTTTCCTTGGCGTGGAAGGCAAGCTTGGCAATACGGATATGTAGATCTCCTACCATTGTAACCGACTCTGTGTAACCCTAGCATCCTCCGGTGTCTATATAAACCGGAGGGCTTTAGTCCGTAGGATAACATACATTACAACAATCATACCATAGGCTAGCTTTAGGGTTTAGCCTCCTTGATCTCATGGTAGATCCACTCTTGTACTACCCATATCATCAATATTAATCAAGCAGGACGTAGGGTTTTACCTCAATTGAGAGGGCCCGAACCTGGGTAAAACATCGTGTCCCTCGTCTCCTGTTACCATCCGCCTAGACGCACAGTTCGGGACTCCCTACCCGAGATCCGCCGGTTTTGACACCGACACCCCTTCCAATCGAATCCGATTGGGCGCCGATCATGGAGTTCACCGCTGCGGACATCTTTCAGCACTTGCCTTTTGGCGACATCCTGAACTCGCTAAAGTGTCTCTCTTTATCAGGAGAGCCCTGGCCGGATTATGGCCAGGACAGTTGGGACGCGGACGACGAAGAAATTAAAAACCCACCCACCACCCACTTCGTAGCCACTGTCGACGACTTAACCGACATGCTAGACTTCGACTCCGAAGATATCGACGGTATGGACGACGATGCCGGAGACGACCAAGAACCAGCGCCCACAGGACACTGGAAAGCCACCTCAACTCACAATGTATACATGGTGGATACACCAAAAGGAAGCGATAACGAGGAACAACGAGACGCGGCGAAGGATAATTCCCCTGAAAAACAGCCAAAACGGCGACGCAAGAGCCGCCCGAAGTCCCGCCTCGATAACAATAGCACCCATACAGACCCAGCCGTAGAGGAGGGCGAACCAGTGGACGACGAACATGCCACCAAGCAACCGTCCGAACAGGATGAATTGGACGAGCAACCCATCCCCGACAAAAACAACAGTCCAGATGATCTCACGCCGGACACATCACCGGAGCACAAGGACCTCCACAAAAGGCTCGTCGCCACTTCAAGAAGTTTGAAGAAGCAGAAGTGGAAGCTCAAAGCAGCGGAAGACGTACTCAGAATGAGATGGAGCAAAGTACTCAAGACCGCAGATAAATACGGCGATAGTCACCAAGCAATGAGCTACCAGAAGCGCAAGCTGCTGCCCGAATTTGATGAGGAGGCCGTAGAGCCCCCACAGTCAAAAAACAAAGAGGCTGCCTGGTCGGATAGATGACCACATGACAAGCAAAGAGCGGCAAGCAGCGCTGCACACAAGCCGGCACACGATCCACATAAGGATCCTCACAAAAAGGATGGCCCGGTCAGGTCCATCTATGGGCCAAGAAAGAAGGCTCCAGGGAGCAACACAACACGTCGAGTGTTCGAAAATAACGGTACACCTAAATACAGTGGCGCCGCACACCCCCTATGTTTCACCGATGAGGTACTGGATCATGAATTTCCAGCGGGATTCAAGCCCGTAAACATAGAGGCATACGACGGAACAACAGACCCCGGAGTCTGGATTGAGGATTACATCCTACACATACATATGGCCATAGGAGATGATCTCCATGCCATAAAATACCTACCCCTCAAGCTCAAAGGGCCAGCCTGGCATTGGCTCAAAAGCCTCCCAAAAAATACCATTGGAAGTTGGGAAGAGCTCGAGGATGCGTTTCTGGCAAATTTTCAGGGGACTTATGTCCGCCCTCCGGATGCAGATGATTTAAGTCACATAACTCAACAGCCCGGAGAGTCAGCCCGCAAATTCTGGAACAGGTTCCTCACCAAAAAGAACCAAATAGTCGACTGTCCGAACGCCGAGGCCTTAGCAGCCTTCAAACATAACGTCCGAGACGAATGGCTCGCCAGACACCTTGGCCAGGAAAAGCCAAGGACAATGGCCGCACTAACAAGCCTCATGACCTGCTTTTGCGCGGGAGAAGATAGCTGGCTGGCAAGATGCAGCACTAGCGACCCGAGTACATCTGAGGTCAGGGATGGAAATGGGAAACCACGACGCAGAAAAGTCCAGTGCCAGACTAAGGAAAATGGCCCAAAGAACACGGCAGTCAACGCCGGGTTCAAAAGCTCTCGGCCGAACAACAAAACACTGCCTCTTAAGGGCAACAGTGATGAGCTATCCAACCTAAACAAAATCCTGGACAGGATATGTCAAATCCACAGTACCCCCGGGAAGCCTGGAAACCATACCCACAGAGATTGTTGGGTCTTCAATCAGTCCGGCCGACTTAATGCCGAACACAAGGGGCTCGACACACCAAGTGAGGACAATGACGAACCCCACAAGCAGAGCGCCGGAAAACAAAAGAATTTCCCACAAGAAGTCAAAACAGTGAATTCACTTCAAGTGATAACAAGGAAAAATAGGGCGGCGCCTACTAAAGTACGCGCCGCACGGTCCACCCCAGTGGAGTCCCGAAACTGGATGTCAAAACCAATTACTTTCGACCATCAAGATTACTCAAGAAGTATTCGCAACGCAGGATGGATTGCTTTGATATTGGATCCTATAATCGACGCACTACAATTTACACAAGCCTTAATGGATGGCGGCAGTGACATAAACCTGTTATACCAGGACACAATCCTCAGAACGGGGATAGACCCTACCAAAATTCGCCATAGCAACACTTCCTTTAAAGGAGTGATGCCAGGCCCCTATGCCAATTGTACGGGCTCCTTACTACTTGAAGTTGTGTTCGGTTCACCCGACAACTTCCGTCGCGAAAAGCTAATCTTCCATATCGCCCCATTTAAAAGTATCCATCAAGCACTACTGGGACGCGAAGCTTTCGCCCGCTTTAACGCAATACCGCATTACGCGTCTCTTACACTTAAAATGCCCGGTCCACGTGGTATCATCTCATTAAAGGGTAACTTCGAGTGTTCCTCGACCGTGGAAGAACGTGAGACTGCCTTGACAGCCACACACCAATCCGGCTTTGCTGATCAAAGCTCCTAAAACAGGTCATTAGACCCCGGACACGGTTAGGCGAGTCCGGTATAAATAAACAAGGGGCTTACTAGTCGCGTACCCCTTTACAAGGGGCTGCATGCATGAGCAATGAGAGCCAATAAAGCTCAATTTTATTCATTTTTAAATCATGCTCTGTTTTAAATACATTTTTCGCACGATCTTCAAACTAAGGTCTTCTCTTTTACAGATGAACAACATGCTACACCCGTCCAGGATACATCACAACGGAGACACAGGCGCAGATGTGCAGCAGGGACCCGTTGCAAGGATTCTCTTCAGATTAAGACCCTGCATAAACCTTTTTTACTGTCTCTTGTTGATACACATCCCCCGGTTTCTTACCATAACCGAGGAGGAGGCTGGCGTTTTGGCATCGGCCACGTCAGAAGTTCTCGCGCGTACCTGGACACTAGGGGCTTAAGGCATTGTTCTACCCGTTTTCATAAAGACCGACTACCTTAGGGAGTGTTTGGCGTCTCGAGTTAGGCCTTATATGCATCAGCTCTGAATCATGTCTTTGGTCAAATGTTGGGTTTGCCCGGCTCCTGTGTTTTGCTGCCTTACGTTCCGTTCTATCGGCTAACGCGGCACCAGGAGAACTACTGCGATTGTGCCCCGGTTCGGCCTGGTGTGCACCTCAGTAGAGAAAGCCGAAAACTGACTGTCATGATATAGCGAGAGACTGGTCAACTACTCGATCGACTACCGAAATGTTTAGAATTCCTCCGCTTTGACGAAGGACCGTTTCCCGGTCAGGCACACACGTGCCTCGAGTTCGGAGAGCGCGGTGCCCCTAGGGGCTATATAGTAGCCCCACCATCGAACTCCTATGACTAAGTGAAAGTGATAAAGCATTATAGTCCGGTTGCCTAGTTTGCTACGCTATCACCTCCTTCACGGGACCAAGACGTTAGATTAAGTGTGAAAATGCGCTTTTTTGCAAACACCCCCGCAACATGTGCATGGGGGCTGAAGCCGAAGACTGCCATCTTTCAGGTTATATATACATGTACATTAACGGCCGCACAGGAGATATTTCAATACTTGAACGCACAAGTATAAAAAGCCCTTATATTATCAATATGGTTTTACAAATCATACATGTCATTTGAACATAACATTTTTCGAGCACTGCGACTCTATTAAACGAGCGCCCTGCAGGACTTCCTCAAAATAGTGCTCAGTGGGTAATCGGCTTCTGTCCGAATCCCGGGATGCAACGTCGGTGGCCTCCATCTCTGCCCAGTATGTTTTGACACGGGCGAGAGCCATCCGTGCACCCTCTATGCATGCCGACTGCTTCATCGCCTTGATATGCGGCAGCTCATCAAGGAACTGCTGCACTAAGCCAAAATAACTCTTCGGCTTCAGCCCCCACGATAGTCAATGCCGGATTTAGTGGCTCTAAGTCCGGTCATCAGAAAAAGCCATTCAAGAGAAACAATCTGGGCCTGTCCAGTCTGGACCGCATACTCGATCGCTCGTGTCAAATTCACGGCACCCCCAATAAACCAGCCAACCCCACCAACAGAGAATGCTGGGGGTTCAAATAGGCCAGCAAGTTGAATGCCGAAAACAAGGAAAAGGGGCTGCATAGCGATGATGACAAGGAGCCCCGGCCACCGAACACAGGAGGACAGAAGAAATTTCCTCCCCAAGTGAAAACGGTAAACATGATATACACAACCCATATCCCCAAGCAGGAATGGAAGCGTGCACTAAGGGACGTCTATGCGGTGGAGCTAGTTGCCCCAAAGTTCAACCCATGGTCTTCTTGTCCGATCACCTTTGATCGCAGGGACCATCCTACCAGTATCCGTCATGGTGGTTCGGCCGCATTGGTCCTCGACCCCATCATTGACGGATTCCACCTCACACGAGTCCTTATGGACGGTGCTAGCAGCCTGAACCTGCTCTATCAGGATACAGTCCGCAAAATGGGCATCAACCCCTCAAGGATCAAACCCACAAAAGCCACCTTTAAAGGTGTCATACCAGGTGTGGAGGCCTGTTGCACGGGCTCAATCACACTGGAAGTGGTATTCGGATCCCCGGACAACTTCTGAAGCAAGGAGTTAATCTTCGAGATCGTCCCCTTCCGCAGTGGCTATCACGCACTGCTCGGACGAACCACATTTGCCAGATTCAATGCGGTACCGCATTATGCATACCTCAAGCTCAAGATGCCAGGACCTCGCGGGGTTATAATAGTCAATGGAAACACAGAATGCTCGTGCCGTACGGAGGAGCACACTGCGGCCCTCGCAGTAGAAGTGCAAAGCAGCCTTCTTAAGTAGACCGCCAATTCGGCGATAAATCCCCCGGACACCATCGAGCGAGTCCGGAGTACCCTGCAACAGGATCGTCCGGCACGTCCAAAGCTCGACTAGCAATTCGGCCTCCGTCCTAGTCCCAGTCAAGCGGCGAAATTTGTGCCGCGCGTAGATAATTACGCACTTAAAATACCATGGGCATAGGCGGAGGCACAGCTATAATGAGGTCCACAATGCGGCTCAACCGCCCCAGGACCCGTATACCTTCATCATTTTCTTTCTTTCAGGACCCTATTCTCTGGAAGCTCTTCGGATAGTCCAACTATCGGACCCATAACGGGATGGAAACACCAAGGAGACAAGAAGCTTCGACGTACAAGGGAATCCCCAGGTGGTCTCTGATATCGATTGTTATACCTGTTTTACATACCCACACACAGCTCGCTCTTGGTTAAGGACATGTCAAATAGTCCTAGTTTGCTTATCGCACTACTTGTATATATACACTTTGACGTATTATTTAAATAAACAATGGAAAATAATGTACAACGTTAGCTTATTATTACATTCCCTTATCTTTTTCCCTCGACTGCTTATTTATTAGAAATTGCACCCGTACACTTTGGTACGTTCAGCTCGCGAGGGGCTTCAATGTAGCCCATAACATGGCAAGAAAAGTACAAACACTTTCGATAGTGTGGCACCCCGAACTTATAGCATTATATGCGTCAGCTCCGAATCATGTCTTGGGTCAATAGTTGGGTTTGCCCGGCTCCCATGTTTTTGTACCTTACGTTTCGCTATATTGGCTAAGGTAGCACAGGGAGAACTACTGCGATTGTGTCTCGGTTCTTCTGGACGAGCACCTCAGTAGAGAAAGCCGAAAACTGACTGTCATGATGCGGCGAGAGCTGGTCGCTGTTCGAGAGGTCTCAAATCCTTAAAGATTTTTTCTGCTTCGGGCGAGGAATCAGCCTTGTCCGATTTAGGCGTGTATAGCGCCCCAAGTTCGGCCTTCCGAATACTAGGGGCTTCGCCAAAATTTAAAATTGTAGACTTCTATGGATAGGTGAGAGTGATAAAGGTGTATAGTCCGATTGCCTTGTTCGCTGCGCTAAACACCTCCTTAAAGGACCAAAAATTTGGATGAATAGTGTTTAGATTTATCCCGAACACCCCAGTACTAGTTACATGGGGGTTGAAGCCAACGACTGGCCAACTCTCAGATTTTATAAGTGGCCGCATAGAAGGTAATATTTTAAATCAACAAGCGTTATATAGCACACATGAATTCGTTTTCATATTACAGGATCACATGAGTACATTCATTCAAATATTACATCCTTAGTACATTCCTCCGCCACAAGGCGGGCGCCCTTCATGACACCATGATAATACTTTTCGGGGTGGCGGTGCTCCTTGCCCTTCGGTGGCCCCTCCGTCACCAGCTTCTCGGCATCCATCTTCGCCCAGTGCACTTTCGCACGGGCGAAGGCCCTGCGTGCACCCTCAATGCAGACTGACCGCTTTATGACTTCGAGTCACGGACAGGCAGACACAAGCTGCTTTACCAGGCCGAAGTAGCTGCTGGGCAGGGGGTCGCCAGGCCACATCCGGACTATGAGATCCTTCATGGCCAGTTCGGCCGCCCTTTGAAGTTCGACTAGTTGCTTCAGCTGGTCGCTCAAGGGCATCGGGTGTTCGGCCCCAATATACTGGGACCAGAACAACTTCTCCGTCGAGCTCCCTTCCTTAGCTCGGTAGAACTCCGCGGCATCAGAGATACTACGTGGCAGATCTGCGAATGCTCGTGAAAAGAAAGTATTCTTCACATGCTTGCTTTGCATACTGAATGCCTTATCCGCCGCAATCTTCTTGGCCGCTTGAACCTCTTGGAGGGCCTTTTGGGCCTCAGCTTTGGCATCCTGTGCGCTCTAGCGGGCCTTCGCAAGCTCGGACTCTTGCGTATTTGAGTCACGCTCCAAGGACTCATATTTCTTGATGAAATCCTGGAGTCCTTGCTGGACCTCCTCGACTCGGGCCTCTTGCTTTTCGCGCTCGATGCGCTCCTTGGCCACTTTGTCTTCGGCCTCTGACAGCGCCTTCTTCAGGGCCGCCACTTCGATCATGGCCCCTATTAAAGTTCATGACGATTCTATGAGCTAAAACCATTTTTTGTTATCAATATATGGACGGGGTATCACTTACCTTTGTTCTCCTCGAGCTGCCTCTTCGTGAGGCCGAGCTCTTCCTCGGATCACTCCAGGTCCCGCTTCAGTCCGGAGACCTCTGTAGTACAAGCGGCAGCGGCCAGCGGTGATGCCTGCTTATTCACATAGACATACTATGATTAGACTCCGGTGGACGTTATTTGATCCTCTATTCGGCCTTTCTTTCCGAACACCAAACAGAGCATCAGGGGCTACTGTCTATACTGTGATAATTCGATTACTTACCTCAAAGCCTGTTAGGAGGCTGGCGCAGGCTTCGGTCAATCCGCTTTTGGCGGACCGAACCTTTTCAATCACCGCACTCATGATGGTGCGGTGCTCTTCGTCAATGGAAGCGCCGTGAAGCTCTTCTAGCAGGTTGTCCGATGCCTCTGGATGGACAGATGTCATCGGCACAGGCGGCTCGCCCTCCTTAGTGAGGGGCTACCTACCTGAATCCGGAACCACTGGAGGTTCTGGTGCAGTATCCGGCTGGGGGCCAGACTTGCTGCAGCCCCCGTCATCAGAGTCCATGGGGGTGTTCCCCCCATGTGCCCGGTGTCTGGGATTTCTCCTTGGGGCATCTCTAGAACCATCTCCCCCTGGTCCGGTATCCTATGGCAACACCTCGGTGTCGTCCGCGGGGCGGGGGGTGGTGGCCCTCTGGAGTGAATCGCTGTTCATTGCCCACTGACTCAAAGACCCATCCGAGGAGGATACATTGATGTGGGCTTTGGACGGACTACACAATCATATTTGACACGATAAGAAGCAATAAAGCAAAGCATACCAGAAGTATTATAGTGTCCGGATACTTACAACTTTGCTAGGGGCTTGTCCCTGGGCAGCCACTCCTCGTCGCTGTAGGCGGCTGTTGTGGAGTGGTCCGGAGGGAGGGTCCTTCCTTTCTTGGACCCTTCGGCCTCCCCGGACGGGCCGACCTTCCTTCCCCCCCCCCCCCCGGTTGGGGGGGGGAGGGTTTTCCTCTTCCTCCTCGTTTTCATTGGAGGAGTGCGCCTCGGTGTCTTCGGACGATGAGTCTGACACAATCTCGCACCGGAGACCTTTCCTGGTCCCTGTCGGTGTCAAAACCGGCGGATCTCGGGTAGGGGGTCCCGAACTGTGCGTCTAGGCGGATGGTAACAGGAGGAAAGGGACACGATGTTTTACCCAGGTTCGGGCCCTCTTGATGGAGGTAAAACCCTACGTCCTGCTCGATTAATATTGATGATGTGTATTACAAGAGTGGATCTACCACGAGATCAAGGAGGCTAAACCCTAGAAGCTAGCCTATGGTATGATTGTTGTAATGGAGGTTATGTCCTACAGACTAAAGCCCTCCGATTTATATAGACATCAAAGAGGGCTAGGGTTACACAGAGTCGGTTACAATGGTAGGAGATCTACATATCCGTATTGCCAAGCTTGCCTTCCACGCCAAGGAAAGTCCCATCCGGACACGGGACAGAGTCTTCAATCTTGTATCTTCGTAGTCTTGGAGTCCGGCGGACGATGATGGTCCGGCTGTCCGGACACCCCCTAGTCCAGGACTCCCTCAGTAGCCCCTGAACCTGGCTTCAATGACGATGAGTTCGGCGCGCATAATGTTCGGCATTGCAAGGCGGGTTCCTCCTTTGAATAATCCAGAGAAGATTGTGAACACCCGGATAGTGTCCGGCTCTGCAAAATAAATTCCACGTTCCACCGTAGAGAGAATAATATATACACAAGTTCAATCCGCTGACGTATTTTGCGGCATGACGTCACACCATTACCAAGCCTTTACTTGAATCGTTTTTTATTATACCACCTCAGCGAGTTTAGCGAAGCGGTTTCCTTGGCACGTCTTGTCGAAGCAGAGATCGTGTTCCCCTTATTCCGGGATTCTCATCAATACGGACGTGGGTAACCCAACCGCGCCCGTCGCCACGCCTCCTCTATCGAAGGCGAATCCCGAACGGTCACGGAGACGGCTCTTGGTATTCCCCTTCTTTATAACAGGACCATGGCTCATTCTTTTCTTCAATCTTCCACCGAATCTTCTCCTTGCTCCAAGTTCCAACACCCAGAGCCCCAGATTCGAGTGCTTCGGACCTTCAACCATGTCCGGCTGCGACCTTCAGGGCCGGTGGATGCCCTCCTCCGTCATGGAGGAGGACGTGCTAAAGCCGCGAGAGGCCAAGTACCTGTCCTACGAGATTTCGCACAGGCTGCCGCCGAAGGGCAGGCCATCCCCACCCCCGAGCCCGGCGAATATGTCGTCTTTGTATCCCAGCTCCGTCGGGGTTTAGGCTTCCCGATGGATCCTTTTGTGAGAGGGCTCATGTTCTACTATGGGTTGGAATTCCACGACTTGGCTCTGGAGTCCATCCTCCATATCTCCGCATTTATCGTCGTCTGCAAAGCCTTCCTCCGCGTCACCCCCCACTTCGGCTTGTGGCTGAAGACCTTCAATGTGGAGCCGAAGATGGTCGGGGGGCGTCAAGCTGAATGCGGCGGGGCGGCCGTAAGCAGGAGGGCCGATGCCCCGTGGCCTGAGGGCTCCTTCCAAGAGGAGCTCGGCTTATGGCAGCAGGAGTGGTTCAATATCACCGCTCCGAGGGGCAGCAGGCAGAAGCCGCCGCCTCCGTTCCGCTCGGGACCTCCACGACGGTTGATGTCGTGGGTCAACCAAGGGCTCAATTGGGGGCCGTCAAAAGACGTGCCCCTATTGCAGGGCCGGATTCGAGACCTCCAATCGAGGGAGATCGATCTGGTCGTGGTGATGCAGGTTATGCTAATTAGGCGTCTCCTGCCCTGCAAACGCCGTCCTCTCCGGCTATGGGAGTTCAACCCAGAGGGACCACAGATTCTCCAACACTTCATGGGTACGACACCCGTGGAGATGTACAAGTTGTTCTTCGGACCACAAGTGGCGTGTCCGGAATTGACCGAGGATGCCGGCCTAAGCTGCAATCGCCCAGATACCCAAGTAAGTAGCTCAGTGCTCGGACGTACCATTTGTTTGCCCTTCTTCGATTCGCCTTTTAACCCGTTATCCTTCGACAGGAGTGGATAGCGCAAGCAAAGCTGATACGGTGTCCGGCCCCCCTCCCAGAGACCGCGCCGGAGCCCGTGCTGGTCAGAATGTTGGAGGTTGCGCCTTCAGAAGAAGGCGAGGGGGAAAACAGAGGAGCTACCGCCCCGCCCAAGGGGGCGCTTGAAGAAGGGGGGATCGAGAATCCCTCCCTCCAGGGGGAGAAGAGGACCGCCTCCGAAGACCCGGAGGCCAAAGCCCCTAAGCGGGGTAAAAAATCTTCGCCGGAGGGTCCTGCGTCCGGGGAGGCCCCGGCCGCACAGTCTTCTCTAAAGAATCAGCCCTCTAGCGAGCCGTGAGTAGGAAAAGGGGAATTCATTAATGAAAAACATCCCTATTTGTGCTTCTGAGGATAACCGAAATTTTTACCTCGTAGTTCGGATCTGCAACCTTCTCAGATGAGCTCGTCTCTGGGGGATCTTCGTCCGGAGATGATGGAGAGCGAGACGCCTCCGTCTTCTGCGCCGTCGGATAGGGCGGACGAGCCTGAAGTGTCGTCACGGAGGGTATCCCCGAGCCCGGCAGAGCCGAAGAGTTCGACGCCGACTAGTGTTCGGCCGGGGGAGCTGAAGGATCTGCTCGAGAGGGCATCCGTCTCAGAACATCACCGTGCGTTGATGATCATGGTGATCAGAAGCATTTCGTCCGCCGAAAGCGGATTGCACAATGCCGTCAGGAGTTTGCTGGCGGGGTTTGAGGTACGTAAAAACGACGCGCCTTTTTGATAGTTTTGCACATGAAAGTGCGCCCTGTGTAGATAGTAGCCCCTGAGACTTGGTAGGTTGTCGAAAGCGACAGCGTGCCGAGGATCAAAATCGCAGGTATTGAGTGTCGCCTTTCCTATGTAGGTGGCGGATAGTCCGGGGGCTAGCCGGACTGATGTAGTTGCCGAATTAATGCGGCAACTCGATGTAGCGGATGCGGACATCGCACTAGTCAACAAGCGACTTGATGAGTCGCAAGGTAAATTGATTCTCCGCAGTCACCTATTAAGGGAGCTAAAGCTCACCTCTTACAATATTTATGCTTGACGCAGATGGTGCTGCTGCTGTGGAGAGCCTTCGGGCAGAACTTGCTCAAGCCAAGGAGCAGGCCAGAAGAAGCAACACGGCTGCCTCGAGGGCGGCCGAGGAGTTAGAAGCCGAAAGGGCTGCACACTGCCGCAGCAGGGAAGAGGTGGCCGAATTGGCCGTTAAATTGAAGGATGCTACCAACCGTAATGAGGCTCTTGAAAAGGAGCGCCTATCGGAGCGAGAAGACCTGGTGAAGGCCACCGCCGAAGCCAAGGATGCCCGTTCTGCAATGCGGGCTATGAAGGAGGAGCTGCGTCAGGCCGGAGACATTGTGGCTGGCAAGCCTTTTCTGCTACGCCGCAGGTTTACGGATCCAAAGTATGTCCAGCTTGGCCAGCTGTGGGGTCCGGAGGATCCATATACGGACTTAGCGGCGAGTGCGGCAGATGCCGTTGTGCACTTCTGAAGCCAGAAGGATCACAAGAGGGAAGAGCTATTTTGGTCTCAATTCCATAGTCCGGATCGTTCACTTCCGCTGACCGATCGGTTGGCCAAATGGGCTGAGCTGAACAGGCTGTCCGGACTTGCCATGACGGATATCGTGGCTCATGTCTGGCCAGAGAGGCCCAAGGCGACGAGCTATTTTGGCTTATTGCAGCAATTTCTTGGGGCGGTGCCGCATATCAAGGAGATGAAGCGGTCGGCCTGCATAGAGGGTGCGCAGATGGCCCTTGCCCGTGTGAAGACACATTGGACAGAGATGGATGCCGCCGCTGTAGCAACCCAGGGTTCGGACGAAAGCCGGTTACCCGCCGAGCACTATTTTGGGGAAGTTATGCGTGGTGCTCGTGCAATAGAGTCGCAGTGCTCGAAAAATATAACGTTCAAATGAACGTTTTTATTTTGTAAAACAATGATTATGATGTAATCGCTTTTTATACTTGTGCATTCCAAGTATTGAAATATCTCCTATGCGGCCGTTTATGTATACGTGTGTATAACCTGAAAGATGGCAGTCTTCGGCTTCAGCCCCCACGCACAAGGTGTGGGGGTGTTTGCGAAAATAGCGCATTTTCACACTTAATCCGACGTCTCGGTCCTGTTAAGGAGGTGGTAGCGTAGCAAACGAGGCAACCGGACTATAACGCTTTATCACTTTCACTTAGCCATTGGAGTTCGAGGGTGGGGCTACGATATAGCCCCTGGGGGCACCGCGCTCTCCGAATTCTGGGCGTGTATGTGCCTGACCGGGAAACGGTCCTTCGTCAAAGCGGAGGAATTCTAAACATTTTGGTGGTCGATCGAGTGGTTGACCAGTCTCTCGCTGTATCATGACAGTCAGTTTTCGGCTTTCTCTACAGAGGTGCTCGCCCAGCCGAACTGGGGCACAATCGCAGTAGTTCTCCTGGTGCCGCGTTAGCCGATGATAGGGAACGTAAGGCAGCAAAACACAGGAGCCGGGCAAACCCAACATTTGACCAAAGACATGATTCAGAGCTGATGCATATAAGGCCTAACTCGAGACGCCGAACACTCCCTAAGGTGTTCGGTCTTTATAATAATGGGCAGAACAATGCCCTAAGCCCCTAGTGTCCAGGTACGGGCAAGGTCTTCTGACGCGGCCGATGCCAAAACGTCAGGCTCCACTCTGGTTATAATGAGAAGCCAGGGGATTATAGCAACAAGGGCAGTAAAAAAGGTTTACGCAGGGTCTTAATCTGAAAAGAATCCTTGCCACGGGTCCCTACTGCACGTCTGCGCCAGTGTCTCGGTTGTGCTGTTATCCTAGACGGGTGTGCACGTTGTTCATCTGTAAAAAGAGAGGAACTTAGTTTGAAAGGAAATCGTGCGAAAAAAGGTATATGAAAAATATTAATAAGTAAAGCGGAGTCTATATTAGCTCGTTGTTGCTTATACGCTCAGCCCCTTGTGAAGGGGCGTGCGGCTAGGGAGCCCCTAGCTTATTTGTGCCGGACTCGTCTAGCCGTGTCCGGGGTCTTTACGTGACCCTCGCAATGAAATGATGCCATGTGGACCGGGCATTTTAAGTGTAAGAGACGCGTAATGTGGTATGGCGTTGAAGCGGACAAAAGCTTCTCGTCCCAATAGTGCTTGATAGCCACTTTTGAATGGGGCGACATGAAAGATTAGTTTTTCGCGTCGGAAGTTGTTCGGTGACCCGAACACAACTTCTAGTAATAAGGAGCCCGTGCACTTGGCGTAAGGGCCTGGCGTTACTCCTTTAAAGGAGGTGCGGCTATGTCGAATTTTAGTAAGGTCTATCCCCAACTTGTGGATTGTGTTTGGATATAGCAGGTTTAAATCGCTGCCTCCTTCCATCAGGACTTGTGTAAATTGTAGTCCGTCGATTATAGGATCCAATATCAGAGCAGTCCATCCTGCATTCCGAATACTTCTGGAGTAATCCAGGTGGTCGAAAGTGATTGGATTTGACATCCAATCTCGAAGTTCCGCTGGGGTGGACCGTGCGAGACCCGTCTTAGCGGGTGCCGCATTGTTTTTCCGTATTATCACATGAAGTGAGTTTACTGCTTTGACTTCTTGTGGGAAAGTCTTTTGTTTTCCTGTGCTCTGCTTGTGGGGTTTATCATCATCCTCGCTTGATGCATCGAGCCCCTTGTGTTCGGCATTTAGTCGGCGGACTGTTTGAAAACCCAACAATCTCGGTGGGTGTGGTTTGCAGGCCTTCCGGGGGTACTGTGGATTTGACATATCCGACCCAAAATTTTGTTTAAGTTGGATAGCTCATCACTGTTATCCTTAAGAGGTAGTGTTTTGTTGTTTGGCCGCGAGCTTTCGAATCCGGCGTTGACCGCCGTATTCTTTGGGCTTTTTTCTTTATTCCGGCGCTGATCCTTTCTGCGCCGTGATTTTCCGTTTCCATCTCTACTCTCGGATGTACTCGGGTCGCTGGTGCTGCATCTTGCTAGCCAACTATCCTCCCCCGCGCAAAAGCGGGTCATGAGGCTTGTTAGCGCGGACATTGTCCTCGGCTTCTCTTGGCCAAGGTGTCTGGCAAGCCATTCGTCTCGGACGTTGTGTTTAAAAGCTGCTAAGGCTTCAGCGTCCGGACAGTCGACTATTTGGTTCTTTTTAGTAAGGAACCTATTCCAGAATTTGCATGCTGACTCTCCGGGCTGTTGAGTTATATGACTTAGATCATCTGCATCCGGAGGGCAGACATAAGTCCCTTGAAAATTTGCTCTAAACGCGTCCTCAAGCTCTTCCCAACTTCCAACAGTGCTTTCTGGGAGGCTTTTGAGCCAGTGCCGAGCTGGCCTTTGAGCTTGAGGGGTAGATATTTTATGGCGTGGAGATCATCTCCTCTAGCCATATGTATGTGTAGTATGTAATCCTCTATCCAGACTCCAGGGTCTGTTGTTCCGTCGTAAGCCTCTATGTTTATGGGTTTAAACCCTGCTGGGAATTCATGATCCAGCACCTCATTGGTGAAACATAGTGGGTGTGCGGCGCCCCTGTATTTGGGTGTGCCGTTGTCTTCGAACACTTGACGTGTTGTGCTGCTTCCTGGGGCCCTCTTTTTTGGCCCGTAAATGGACCTGGCTGGGCCATCTGTTTTCCCAGGGTCATGAGTCGGCCTTTGTGCGGTGCCGCTTGTAGATCTGGGCCTATCATCTGGTCGTCTATCCGGCCAGGCAGCCTCTTTGTTTTTTGACTGTGGGGGCTCTATGGCTTCCTCGTCAAATTCTGGCAGCAGCTTGCGCTTCGGATAGCTCTTTGATTGATGGCCATTGCCGTATTTGTTTGCGGTTTTGAGAACTTTGCTCCACCTCGCTTTGAGTATGTCTTCCGCTGTTTTGAGCTTCCGTTTTTCCTTCTTCAGGCTTCTTGCGGTGGCGACTAGTCTTCCGTGAAGGTTTTTGTGTTCCGGTAGTATGTCTGCCGGGATTGGATTGATTATCCGATTCGTCCTGTTCGAACGGTTGCTTGGTTGCATGTTCGTCGTCCACTGGTTTGCCCTGCTCTAACGCTGGGTCATTAGGAATGTTGTCTTTGTCGAGGCGGGTCTTAGGGCGGCACTTGCATCGCCGCTTTGGTTGTTTATCGGCGGGATTATCCTTTGCCGCGCCCCATTGTTCCTCGTCGTCGCTTCCTTTTGGGGTATCCACCATATATACGTCATGTGTTGGGGTGGTCTTCCAGTGCCCTGCAGGCACTGGTTCTTGATCGTCTCCGGCATCGTCGTCCATACCGTCGATGTCTTCGGAGTCATAGTCTAGCATGTCTATTAGATCGTCGACAGTGGCTACAAAGTGGGTGGTGGGAGGGCTTCGAATTTCTTCGTCGTCCGCATCCCAACCATCCTGGCCATAATCCGGCCAGGGTTCTCCGGATAGCGAGAGATGTTTTAGCGAATTTAGGATGTTGCCAAAGGGTGAGTGTTGGAAGATGTCCGCGGCGGTGAACTCCATAATCGGCGCCCAATCAGATTCGATTGGCAGGGGCGCAGGAGGTTCAGAGTCCGACAGGGAGTCCGGCACCTCGAAGTCACGAGCTTTACAAGGGACAAGGTTAGTGTTTGGCTCCATCGCCGTGGAAGGTGCAGCCCCCGAGGCGGTGTCCAGCCACCGGTCCTCGATCTGGGCGCTCGGCTCCGGACTGAGGGCCGGAGCAGATTCATGTGTGGCCACCAAGGCACTGTCCGGCGGCAGAGCTAAATCATGCCCATCGTGACAGCGCGGAACGCTCGGCTGTGGCTCGAGTCCGTCAGAGATCGAGTCTCCGCAGATGTCGGCCGTGAAGCTTAGGCTTCCGAACCTGACCTGATGGCTAGGGGCGTATCTTTCGATCTGCTCCAGATGGCCAAACGAATTGGCCCGCAGTGCGAAGCCGCCGAATACGAAGATCTGTCCGGGGAGAAAAGTCTCACCCTGGACGGCGTTGTTGTCGATTGAAGGAGCCATCAAGCCTATCGGTGATGACACAAAGGCACTCTCAATGAAAGCACCAATGTCGGTGTCAAAACCGGCGGATCTCGGGTAGGGGGTCCCGAACTATGCGTCTAGGCGGATGGTAACAGGAGGCAAGGGACACAATGTTTTACCCAGGTTCGGGCCCTCTTGATGGACGTAAAACCCTACGTCCTACTCGATTAATATTGATGATGTGTATTACAAGAGTGGATCTACCACGAGATCAAGGAGGCTAAACCCTAGAAGCTAGCCTATGGTATGATTGTTGTAATGGAGGTAATGTCCTACGGACTAAAGCCCTCCGGTTTATATAGACACCGGAGAGGGCTAGGGTTACACAGATTCGGTTACAATGGTAGGAGATCTACATATCCGTATTGCCAAGCTTGCCTTCCACCCCAAGGAAAGTCCCATCCGGACACGGGACAGAGTCTTCAATCTTGTATCTTCGTAGTCTTGGAGTCCAGCGGACGATGATAGTCCGGCTGTCCGGACACCCCCTAGTCCAGGACTCCCTCAGTCCCCGTGGCCTTCTTCTTGGCCTTCTTCTCTGGCACCTCGTAGGGCGCCGAAAACAACATCTCCGTTAAGAGAGCCGTTGCTGGATCTTCAAGTAGTGGAGTTGGACAGTTCCGCTCCGCTGTCGCTACCCAGTCCTGTTAAATTGGCGTGGAGGCTTAGATTCCTCCTACGAATATACAGGGAAAGACATATCTTGTGAAATATAAAGAGCTTACCGGATTGGCGAGGCGCTTTGTGCTAAGTCCGCGATCCTCGATGATGGGAGGAGGTACTTCGGCGGCCTTGAACATCACCTTCCAGACGTCTTTTTGAGTCATGTCGAAGAGCTCTCGCAGCGTCTGGTGTTTGGCCGGATCGAACTCCCACATATTGAATGCCCGTCTTTGGCACGGGAGGATCCGGTGGAAGAGCATGACCTGGACCACGTTGACAAGCTTGATTTTCTTGCTTATCATGTTTTTGACACAGTTCTGGAGTCCGGTCAGCTCCACTGGCACACCCCAGGCTAAGCCCTTCTCTTTCCAGGAGGTAAGCCGCATGGGGATGCCAGATCGAAATTCGGGGGCCGCCGCCCAGTTTGCGTCGGGCGGCTCGGTGAGGTAGAACCACCCCGACTGCCACCCCTTCACGGTCTTCACATAGGAGCCTTCGAGCCAGATGACGTTGGGCATCTTGCCCACCATGGCGCCTTCGCACTCCGCTTGCTGGCCGACCACTATCTTCGGCTTCACGTTGAAAGTCTTCAGCCACAAGCCGAAGTGGGGCTTGATGCGGAGGAAGGCCTCGCACACGACGATAAAAGCCGAGATGTTGAGGATGAAATTGGGGGCCAGATCATGGAAATCCAGCCCGTAGTAGAACATGAGCCCGCAGACAATTGGGTGGAGGGGGAATCCCAGTCCGCGGACAAAGTGAGCAAGGAACACCACCCTCTCATGGGGTTCCGGAGTAGGGACGATCTGCCCTGCATCCGGGAGCCGGTGCGTGATGTCTGCGGCCAGGTATCCGGCCTCCCGGAGCTTCATGATGTCCTCCTCCGTAACGGAGGAGACCATCCACTTGCCTCCCGCTCCGGACATGTTTGGAACGACTTTACGGAGAAGGTGAGAACATGGGCGCTGGAGCTAGAGCGTGCGAGATTGGATGGGCAGGGGAAGAAGAAGGCGTGAGTGAAAAAGAGTAATCCCTATCCCCTTATAAAGACGGTAGAAACTGTGTGCCGCCCCACTTGCCCCATAAAATCGCTTATTCCCTAAATGCCGCGATTGATGGCGCGGTTGGGTTACCCACACCCGTATTAATGAGAATCTCGTGTTAAGGGGACACGATCTCTGCTTCGACAAGACGTGCCAAGGAAACCTCCTCGCAATATGTGCAGCAGCTGGTTGTGAAAAACTGTTCGAATAATGACCGGGCCGTGGTGTGATGTCACGCTATGAAAAGTTGTCAGCAGATTAGATTTGTGGAATATTGTGCTCTCTACGATGGTATGTGGAGATTATTTTGCAGAGCCGGACACGATCCTCATATTCAAGATCTTCTATGGAGTATTCGGAGAAGGAACCCGCCTTGCCATGCCGAAGACAATCTGCGCGCCGGACTCATCGTCATTGAAGCCTGGTTCAGGGGCTACTGAGGGAGTCCTTGATTAGGGGGTCCTCGGAAAGCCGGACTATATACTTTGGCCGGACTGTTGGACTATGAAGATACAAGATTGAAGACTTCATCCCGTGTCCGGGTGGGACTCTCCTTTGCGTGGAAGGCAAGCTTGGCAATTCGTTTATGTAGATCTCCTTCTTTGTAATCGACTCTGTGTAGCCCTAGCCCCATCCAGTGTCTATATAAACCGGAGGGTTTAGTCTGTAGGACAACAACAATCATAATCATAGGCTAGCTTCTAGGATTTAGCCTCTACGATCTCGTGGTAGATCAACTCTTGTAATACTCATATCATCAAGATCAATCAAGCAGGAAGTAGGGCATTACCTCCATCGAGAGGGCCCAAACCTGGGTAAACATTGTGTCCCCCGCCTCCTATTACCATTAGCCTTAGACGCACCGTTCGGGACCCCCTACCCGAGATCCGCCAGTTTTGACACCGACACACAATAAGGTCCACTAAGGCCCATTAACTCCCTGGGGGTTCCAGTAACCTCCCGGTACTCCGGAAAATACCCAAACTTCTCCAGAACCATTCCAATGTACGAATATAGCCTTCCAATATATCATTCTTTATGTCTCGACCATTTTGAGACCCCTCTTCACATTCGTGATCTCATCCGCGACTCTGAACAAACTTCAGTCATCAAAACATATAACTCATAATATAAATCATCATCGAACATTAAGCGTGCGGACCCTACGGGTTTGAGAACTATGTAGACATGATGGAAACACATCTCCGATCAATAACCAATAGCAGAACCTAGATGCTCATATTGGCTCCTACATATTCTATGAAGATCTTTATTGGTTAAACCACATAACAACATATGTTGTTCCCTTTGTCATCGGTATGTTACTTGCCCGAGATTCGATCGTCGGTATCATCATACCTAGTTCAATCTCGTTACCGGAAAGTCTCTTTACTCGTTTTGTATTGCATCATCCCACAACTAACTCATTAGTCACATTGCTTGCGATGCTTATAGTGATGAGCATTACCGAGAGGGCCCAGAGATACCTCTCCGAAACACGGAGTGACAAATCCTAATCTCAATCTATACCAACCCAACAAATACCTTCGGAGACACCTGTAGAGCATCTTTATATCACCCAGTTATGTTGTTACGTTTGATAGCACACAAGGTGTTCCTCCGTTATTTGGGAGTTGCATAATCTCATAGTCTGAGGAACATGTATAAGTCATGAGGAAAGTAGTAGCAATGAAACTGTAACGATCATAATGCTAAGCTAACGATGGGTCTTGTCCATCACATCATTCTCCTAATGATGTGATCCCGTTCATCAAATGACAACACATGTCTATGGCTAGGAAACATAACCATCTTTGATTAATGAGCTAGTCAAGTAGAGGCATACTAGGGACACTATGTTTTGTCTATGTATTCACACATGTACTAAGTTTCCGGTTAATACAATTCTAGCATGAATAATAAACATTTATCATGATATAAAGAAATAAATAATAACTTTATTATTGCCTCTAGGGCATATTTCCTTCACATACTGGTGGCTGATGATGAGCTACTAGTGGAATGAGTGCCATCTACTCTTCCTACCATGGTTGATACGCTGTGATGTAAAAGGTTGACAATGTCTTGGGACATGGATATCGTAGCGGCAATCCCGGATAGCGATCCGCATGGTTGTCTCTACTGTGGACATCATCGCAGTGGTGGTGGCTATGCCTCTTGGTCATCTGGGTGGCGAGGGGTGTAGCATTGGGTTGGCTCGGGCTCGCTCTCTGTTGTTGGCAGTAGCGACACCAAGATTCAGATCTGGAGGCTTGTTCTAGTCGTGGTTATCCTAGGTGTCTTATGGTGTCATGGGTGAGCTACCGAGTGAAAGCTCCGTTCTTTGACGTCCACAGCGGTGGCCGGGGGTGTCGTATCCTCTTGAGGAAGTTGTTGTGGTTCTCCTCTCCGTGCCAGGGTTTCGGTTGAAGACCCTTGTCCATCTCGAAATCAGCAACGGTGACGCTTATCATCGTTTCCCCTCCCTAGGGTGTTGTTGTGCAGCATTGGTTTCCCAGGGCGTGTCATGGTGTTGCATTCAGGCCTACCTATGTTATCTTTTGGTAATATAGTCATGTGCATCTATGATTATCCAATTATCTCGGGATCTTCTTTGTAAGAGGGCTCCCTCACTACTTTGTATCATTCAACCGTATACTTAGGTTTGCACTTTATCTATAAAGCGGGGCAAGAGCCTGTATGGAGAGGTAAGACTTTCACATGCTTTTTTAGAACTCTTAGGTGGTCTTCTACAAGAGTCCAAAATAACGGACTTATTTGGAGGTGGAAACACAAGAAGTTGGGGGCAACGTTATATATCGCTTGTAGTCTGTGCAGCTATCGCCTTGCTTCAAGCACAACGTTTAGTGGGCCGGTTGGACCGAGTACGAGTACTGCCTCGCCAAGAACAACATTCAGTGGGCTGGCTCGGTAGTGATATGTTAGTTTTCTTTTATTCTCCTTACTGTTTTCTTACTATTATTCATATTTCTGAAATGGAAAATTTTAAAACCATTTATGGCATATTTTAAAGAATGTTCAAACAATGTAAAAAATTTGTTCGCACAGTTTTGAAAAATTGTTTCTATCATTCAAAAAAAATGTTTGTGGCATTGAAACCTATTCACACATTTCAGAAAAATGTGTGTGCCACTTTTTATAAGTGTTTATACAATGTTTTTTTGCATAATTTAGACAAAAGTTCATAACATTAAAATAATAGTGGCTTTAAGACAAACTGTTGACATGTCTAAAATTTGTTTGTGACATTTAAAAATATATAATGTAAAAATTGATCACATAATTTTAATAGATGTTTTGTAGCATTAAAAAATGTTCTAAGACTTAACAAATGTTTTCCATGTTTTAAAAAGAGTGATGGTATTTATGATAAATGTTCAATGTGTGTTAAAACAATATTCACCGTGTATTAAAAAATGTTCATTGTGCATTTGACAAATGTCCAATGTGTATTTTGAAAAAATGATCAATGTGTATTTAAAAAATGTTTAACATGTACCTAAAAATTGTCCATCCTGCATACGAAAAATTGTCAACGTGTATTCGGAAAAAGTCTACATCTATTTGAAACGTGAAGGGAAAATAGAAACGAATGAAAGGTAAAAGAAAAATATACATTAAAAACCTAAAAACTCTATACAGAAGCTTCTAAAACCGTCCTGAACCAGTCCATAGAAGCTTCCCAAAATTGGTCTAGAAAGGTGCAGTACTGGCCCAACCCATTAGTGGAGTGTTGGTTCTAACAAAGGCTTCATTCGGCTGAAAAACATAAATCTCGTCAACAATACTTTGTCTACCCACTTCTCTTTCTGGAATATATTTATGCATCTGCCCACGATTATGGACTAAATGGTTCTGAATCTTGGAAATAGTTGTTAGTTGTAATAAGAATACACAAACAAACTGAGAACTCGCAAACAACGCAATAGGGGGGTTGTCAATCCCTTCACGACCACTTGCGAAAGTGAGATCTAATAAAGATAGTATGATAAGATAAATATATTTTTGGTATTTTATAATATAGATGCAAAAAGTAAAGATGCAAATAAAAGTAGATTGAAAGCAAATATGATAAGAGATAGACCCGGGGGCCATAGGTTTCACTAGTGGCTTCTCTCAAGATAGCATAAGTATTACGGTGGGTGAACAAATTACTGTCGAGAAATTGATAGAAAAGCGCATAGTTATGAGATTATCTAGGCATGATCATGTATATAGGCATCACGTCCATAACAAGTAGACCGACTCCTGCCTGCATCTACTAGTATTACTCCACACATCGACCGACTCCTGCCTGCATCTAGAGTATTAAGTTCATAAGAACAGAGTAACGCATTAAGCAAGATGACATGATGTAGAGGGATAAACTCATGCAATATAATATAACCCCATCTTGTTATCCTTGATGGCAACAATACAATACGTGCCTTGCAACCCTTTCTGTCACTGGGTAAGGACACGACAAGATTGAACCCAAAGCTAAGCACTTCTCCCATGGAAAGAAAGATCAATCTAGCAGGCCAAACCAAACTAATAATTCGAAGAGACTTGCAAAGATAACTCAATCATACATAAAAGAATTCAGAGAAGATTCAAATATTATTCATAGATAAACTTGATCATAAACCCACAATTCATCGGATCTCGACAAACACACCGCAAAAAGAGTTTACATCGAATAGATCTCCACAAGAGAGGGGGAGAACATTGTATTGAGATCCAAAAAGAGAGAAGAAGTCATTGATACGTCTCCTTCGTATCTACTTTTCCAAACACTTTTTCCCGTGTTTTGGACTCTAACTTGTATGATTTGAATGGAACTAACCCAGACTGACGCTGTTTTCAGCAGAATTGCCATGGTGTTGTTTTATGTGCAGAAAATAAAATTTCTCGGAATGACCTGAAACTCCACGGAACACCTTAGAAAAAACAATAAAAATCCTCGCAAAAGACGAAGACCAGGGGGACCACACCCTGTCCACGAGGTTTGGGGGCACGCCCCCTACCTCGTGGGCCCCCTGGTGGCCCTCCGACGCCAACTCCAACTCCATATATTGGCTTTCGGGGAGAAAAAAAATCAGAGAGAAGAAATCATCGTGTTTTACGATATGGAGCCGCCGCCAAGCCCTAATCTCTCTCGGGAGGGCTAATCTGGAGTCCGTTCGGGGCTCCGGAGAGGGGGATTCGTCGCCGTCGTTATCATCAACCATCCTCCATCACCAATTTCATCATGCTCACCGCCGTGCATGAGCAATTCCATCGTAGGCTTGCTGGACGGTGATGGGTTGGATGAGATTTATCATGTAACCGAGTTAGTTTTGTTAGGGTTTGATCCCTAGTATCCATTATGTTATGAGATTGATGTTGCTATGACTTTGCTATGCTTAATGCTTGTCACTAGGGCCCGAGTGCCATTATTTTAGATCTGAACCTATTATGTTTTCATGAATATATGTGTGTTATTTATCCTATCTTGCAAGTCTATGGTCACCTACTATGTGTTATGATCCGGCAACCCCGAAGTGACAACAATCGGGACCACTCCCGGTGATGACCATAGTTTGAGGAGTTCATGTATTCACTATGTGCTAATGCTTTGTTCCGGTTCTCTATTAAAAGGAGGCCTTAATATCCCTTAGTTTCCAATAGGACCCCGCTGCCACGGCAGGGTAGGACAAAATATGGCATGCAAGTTCTTTTCCATAAGCACGTATGACTATACGGAATACATGCCTACATTACATTGATGAACTGGAGCTAGTTCTGTGTCACCCTATGTTATGACTGCTACATGATGAACCACATCCGGTATAATTATATATCGCTAATCCGGTGCCTACGAGCTTTCCATATACTGGTTCTCGCTTATTTACTTTTCCATTGCTGCTGTTACAATCACTACAAAATACCAAAAACATTACTTTTACTGTCTTTACTTTTGTTACCGTTACCACCACTATCATATTACTTTGCTACTAAACACTTTGCTGCAGATACTAAGTTTCCAGGTGGTTTTGAATTGACAACTCAGCTGCTAATACTTGAGAATATTCTTTGGCTCCCCTTGTGTCGAATCAATAAATTTGGGTTGAATACTCTACCCTCGAAAACTGTTGTGATCCCCTATACTTGTGGGTTATCAGTCATCTAGCTAATAACTATGGACCCGTAGGTCTGTGGTAAACTACTCACAACTCATCGGAGGGGGAAGGATGTTGATGTAGAAGCCCTCCATGGTCGATTCCCCCTCCGGCAGAGTGCCAGCGAAGGCTCCAAGATGAGATCTTGTGAATACAGAAGGTTACGGCGGTGGAAATTGTGTTTCGTGGTGCTCCTGTATGTTTTCGTGGTACGTAGGTATATATAGGAGGAAGAACTACGTCGGTGGCCGCCCGAGGGGCCCACGAGACAGGGGGCGCGCCCTACAGGGGGGACCTATCTCGTGGGCCCCTCAGAATCTTATTGACTTGCACTCCAAGCTCTCCGGATCACGTTCGTTCCAAAAGTCATCCTCCCGAAGGTTTCATTCCGTTTGGACTCCGTTTGATATTCCTTTTCTTGGAAATACTAAAATAGGCAAAAAAGACAACAATACGGGCCGGGCCTCCGGTTAGTAGGTTAGTCCCAAAAATGATATAAATGTGTAAACAAAAGCCCATAAACATCCAAAAGGGGTAATATAATAGCATGGAACAATCAAAAATTATAGATACGTTGGAGATGTATCAAGCATCCCCAAGCTTAATTCCTACTCGTCCTCGAGTAGGTAAACGATAAAAAAATTTGATGTGGAATGCTACCTAGCATAATCCATAATGTAATTTTCTTTATTGTGGCATGAATGTTCAGATCCAAATGATTCAAAATAAAAGTTCATATTGATAAAAGAAATAGTAACACTTCAAGCATACTAATCAAAGTAATCATGTCTTCTCAAAATAGCATGGCAAAAGAAAGTTCATCCCTACAAAATCATATAGTTAGGCTATGCTTCATTTTCGTCACGCAAAGATGTTCCCAACTTCTATACCCCCGATGACAAGCCAAGCAATTGTTTCATACTTAAATAATCTCAAACTTTTTCAACCTTCACGCAATACATGAGCATGAGCCATGGATATAGCACTATGGGTGAAATAGAGTATGATGATGGGGATTGGGTGGAGAAGACAAAAAGGAGAAAGTCTCACATTGACGAGGATAATCAACGGGCTATGGAGATGCCCATCGATTGATGTCAACATGAGGAGTAGGGATTGCCATGCAACGGATGCACTGTAACATCCCAAATTTCCAATTTGGCATGTTATACATAGATCATCCATGCATATCATATTTCATTGCTTTTTTGTTTGCAATCCTCGAAATCCTAAGCAACTCAAGGACCCTCGGAGAGAGTTGGGGATTTTCCGATTTTCATGTTTGAGTTTTATCAAATAATGAAAACGAGGATTTTGATTTTGATTATTTTTCTCTCCGGAAAAATATTTCATTTCAAATAAATAAACGAGGGGAGATAATATGACTTCTCCAAAATAAATGAAATATCGGAGGAAAAATGTTAAAATCATTATTGGGTTTTTATTTGATTTTATTCGGAATTTTATTTGCCCTAGAAAAATTTGCATGTTTTAAAAATTGCATTTTAGGGGCCAAGAAAAGTTCATCTCTTTCTAAATATTCCATTTAGACGGAGAAAACTTGTTTTGGAATTTTTAGATTTTTATTTATTTTTCTATGATTTTTCTAAGTCGGCGGAATGTTTAAAAAAAAGAAGAAGAGACCCCGCGCCCGACCGGGCCAAAGGCCCAGCCAGGCCAGCCCGCATCGCCGCCGCCTCCCCGCGCGCGCCGCCGTGCGCCACACGAACACCGAGGGGAGTCCGAGCCAGACTCCTCCCCGGGAGCCCCCTTCCCCAAGCCGGAGCAGCCCCCCTCCTTAAATACCGCCGCCGCCGCACCCACCACAACCCGCCACCACCGCCGTCGCCGAGCCCGAGCCCG